>NW_008687077.1:0-575 GCF_000695815.1 Acanthisitta chloris | reverse complement strand
TCTAGCCTAGCCTAAATTTCCCCTCCTTCAATTTGTACCCATTGCCCCTTGTCGTGTCACTGCAGTTCCTAAGCAAGAGTCCCTCAGCTTCCCTGGAGCCCCTTCAGGTAGCAGAAAGCTGCTATGAGGTCTCCATGTGACCTTCTCTTCTCCAATCAAAATCCTCACTTTCTCACAGTGAGGATTCACTCAAATCAAAATACTTACTTCCTCAAAGCCCTTACCAACAACTCTCCTGTCTAACACTGTATGAATTTAATTTCTAGCTGATTCTGAAAGAAATTGAAATAAAAGACATTTTAAATGGCATCTGACTGTGCAATACAAGCACCTGTAGCCAAGCCCAGGGCCTCCCTACAAATTATCCTTTCAGGTACATAATCATATAGAACAATAACATATATTTCTCCTCGGGCTGGTCAGTATTCAGGTTACACAGCTAGCCAAACATTGTAGCCCAAACATCTTTGCTTTCATGGGAAAAAGTACATTTAATTAGGAAAAGACAAGTAATTTTATACAAAGAAACAAGTTTGGGAGTTTGGATCAACAGGAAGCTGAACATGAGCCAGCAG
>NW_008687076.1:1933-10616 GCF_000695815.1 Acanthisitta chloris | reverse complement strand
GCCGAGTATGCACCACCTCTGCACCCTGCGCTGGACCCTGTTCTGGACCCTCACCTCAACCCCAGCCTGGTGGAGTTGGATCCCGAGGGAGTGCCCTTGGAGGGCATCGCAGTACCGGAGTCAGTGCACCTGATGGAGGGGATGTACAGTGAGCTGCACACTGCTGTCTCTGAAGTGGGGGTGCCTGTCTCTGTCTCCCACTTTGACCTGCACGAGGAGATGCTGTGGGTTGGGAACCATGGGGTAGGTGGGGACGTCACTGCAGGAAATTCAACACAGTCCCAGAATGGGTTGGATTGGGTTTGGTTGGGTTGGGGGGGAGTGTAAAGGTCATCCAGTCCCATCCCTTGCCATGGGCAGGGACACCTTCCACCAGCCCAGGTTGCTCCAAGCCCCATCGAGTTGACCTGCACGAGGAGATGCTGTGGGTTGGGAACCATGGGGTAGGTGGGGACGTCACTGCAGGAAATTCAACACAGTCCCAGAATGGGTTGGATTGGGTTTGGTTGGGTTGGGGGGGAGTGTAAAGGTCATCCAGTCCCATCCCTTGCCATGGGCAGGGACACCTTCCACCAGCCCAGGTTGCTCCAAGCCCCATCGAGCCTGGCCTGGAACACTGCCAGGCATAGAGACAGTTTGGGCTACCTGTGCCAGTGCCTCACCACCCTCACAGGGAGGAATTTCTTCCCAATATCCCGTCTAAATCTCCTCAGTTTACAACCATTTCCCCTTGATCCCTGTGTAAAAATTCTCAGAGCATGAACCTCTCACTGCTTCCCCAGTCACTGCTGCCCTGACAGTGGGGCTGACAGTGCTTTTGGTTCATTCCTGGTGTCTGCATCCATGTGCCCAAGAGGCAAAAGTCTGAGCACCCTTGCAGTTTGGAGCGCCCAGGGGAGCCGGGAAGCCCCACTCTAGGCCGGCCAAGCTGTGAGGCTGCTGATCACCACCTCCACCCTGGAGCTGGCGCAGGACAAAGTGACATTCACTTTGTTAACAAGTTTGTCCTCTCTGTTTTTAGGGTCATGCCACCTCCTTCTTTGGCCCAACACTGGAGCGATATTCCTCCTTCCAAGTGAACAGCAGTGATGACATCCGCCAGATCCAGAGCCTGGAGAATGGTGTCCTCTTCCTGACCAAAACCAACCTGAAGTACATGTCACGGGGAGGCCTGATCATTTTTGACTACCTGTGAGTCCTTTCCTTTGCAGCAGCCCCATGGGCTGTCCTTGTGCCTGAGGGGTAGTCTTGTTCTTCCTGCTCCACTCTAAGCCCTCCCGGCTGCCTCCCCAAGCCAGGCAGGAGGGTGAAGGTGCCCTGTCCTCTCTTGCAGCATGGATGAGTCTGAGGACATGCACAGTCTCCTGCTGACGGACAGCAGCACACTGCTTGTGGCTGGGCTGCAGAACCACGTCCTTGAGATTGACCTCAACACCGTCCAGGAGACGCAGAAGGTGCAGCGGGGCTGGGGGCTGCTCTCTGGTGCTTTATTGCGGGGTTCATCCCTGCTTATCCTGCTTCCTGCTTTCTTCTTAGTACACCATAGAGGTCCCTGGCATCACCATCATGAGGCAATCAAACCGCTTCTTTTTCTGTGGACACACGTCAGGGAAGGTAACGTGAGCCTCATCCTGCCTGCTGACACAGCATTGCTCTGGGATAACCTGGAGTTGGTGTCTAGCTCTTCCCAGAGCTCCAGGGACTCCCAAGGAACCAACAGCCAGGCAGGCACCTGGCACCCAGCAGCCCTGTTGTCCCCTCCCAGGTGTCCCTGCGTGACCTGCGCACGTTCGTGGTGGAGCACGAGTTTGATGCGTACTCAGGCAGCTTGTCCGACTTCGATGTCCATGGGAACCTGCTGGTGACCTGCGGGTTCTCCAGCCGGATGAACGGCCTGGCCTGCGACCGCTTCCTGAAGGTGTACGACCTGCGCATGATGCGAGCCACCACCCCCCTGCAGGTCCACATTGACCCCTTCTTCCTCCGCTTCATCCCCACCTACACGTCTCGCCTGGCCATCATTTCCCAGACAGGTGTGTGGAGCTGCGTCCCTGGCAATAGTGGGGTGGTCGTCCTGGGATCCCCAAGCTCAGGGTCAAGTCCTATGGGATTCAGCCTGGAGAAGAAGAGACTGAGGAGAGATCTCATAGCTGTGTACAACTTCCTCATGAGGGGGAGTGGAGGAGCAGCACCGATCTCTGCTCTCTGGTGACCTGAGGGAACAGCATGGAACTGTGTCACGAGACGTTTAGGCTGGATATTAGGAAAAGGTCCTTATCCTAGAGGGTGTTTGGGCACTGGAACAGCTCCCCAGGACAGTGGTCATGGCCCCAAACCTGAGAGAACTCGAGGAGCGTTTGGACAATGCTCTCAGGCATAGGGTGGGATTATGGGGGTGTCCTATGCAGGGCCAGGAGATGGACTTGATGATCCTTATTGGTCCCTTCCAACTCAGGATATTCCATGACTCTGTGATGGTTGTCCAAGTGCTGCTGACCCATGTCCAGCTGATTGCAATGGTGGGGGACATGGGGCTCACCATGTGCTGGGTCACTGTGTCCCAGGTGCCCACATGTTCCCAGTGCCATGTTGCCTGATGCTTTCTCTCACGCAGGTCAGTGCCAGTTCTGCGAACCCACTGGCCTTGCCAACCCTGCCGACATCTTCCACGTGAACACCGTGGGGCCCCTCATCATGACCTTTGACGTGTCAGCCAGCAAGCAGGCGCTGGCCTTTGGTGACTCAGAGGGCTGCGTCCACCTCTGGGCCGACTCCCCAGAGGTCACTTTCAATGCCTACTCCCGGGAGACCGACTTTGCTCTGCCCTGCATCGTGGACACGCTGCCACACCTGGACTGGAACCAGGACCTCGTGCCGCTCTCACTCATCCCAGTGCCACTGACCAGTGACACGCTGCTCTCTGACTGGCCCGCTGCTAACTCTGCCCCAGCACCACGGTAATTCCCAGTCTCTCCCACTAAAAAAACAGTGTGGGAAAGCTGGTTCTGGCGGTCTCTTTCCTTCCTCTTCACCTGCCCTGTGATGCCAGAATTGTTCCCTGCAGTGGAGGTTAATGGCTGAGATGTGACTGGGCAGGTGTGAGGATGGTGGGGCACTGGGTCTTGCCAGTGGGGAGATCCTGGTGGCTCTATTCTGCCTGTGTGGAAACTTGTTTTCCCTCTGCCCACCCCCAAGTCCCTTGTGCTCAGTGCTGCTGCCCTGCCCTGGGGTTTTGTTGGGATGGAAAATGAACCTGGAGAAGGGCTGAGCTCGGGAAACCCTTGCATGGTGCCAGTGGGTCTCTGAGCACACCCAAGAAAGCCCATGGATGGGTAAGAAGTGCAGCTCTGAGTTGGGGGCTGTTTGCAGGCGAGCCCCCCCGGTAGATCCTGAGATTCTGCGCACCATGAAGAAAGTGGGGTTCATTGGCTATGCCCCAAACCCCAGGACCAAGCTCCGCAACCAGGTACCCACTCTCAGGAGGGGATTTTGGGGAGGTGAGGAGGTGTTTTCAGTGCTGCAGTTCTGCAGGTTGGGGAGGGAAGGAGCTTACTGTATGCTGAGTGATGTCTGAACTTTCTGCAAGTCTCGGGATGGGGTGAGGTGGAATTCTCATGGGATGCTGCAGGTGTATAGTTATGAGGGTTGAAGTTTTCCCCTGAGGACAGAAGCCAGTTCCATCACTAACTGGCTGTGTGGCAGGGAAGGTTTGAGCTGTCCAGTTGGGAGGTTCGTGGCACGTCCCTTACCCTTGGGAAAACACTGTCGCATTCTGCCTGCAGTGCCACTGTAGTTTCCCCACAGTGACGAGTCCCTGTGAGAAGGAAGGTGTGGAGGTTTTGCGCAGGTCCAGGGAGGGCCCCACTCCATTCCGGTGTATCCCTTTGCTCATTCAGGGAGGCAGGAAAGCCCGGGTGTTGCTTGTTTGAGTACGTGGGGGCTTCTTCCACCTCAGGGTTCAGCCTCTCATCCCTTCTTTCCCCCTCACAGATCCCTTATCGGTTAAAGGAGACAGACAATGAGTTTGACAACTTCAGCCAAGTCCCTGAGTCCCCGATCGGACGTGAGGAGGAGCCACACCTCTACAGGGTGGCCAAGAAGTACCGGAAGGTGGTGGCCTTCCAGGGTTGCTCTGGGGCATGGTGGAGGGCTGGCTGGGGTGAGGGACCCACCTGAGTGCCAACATCTTTTAGGGGAGCACCAGGCGTCCCGCAGGGGTCCCACAGTGTGGGAAGGTGTTTGTTCAACACATCATGTTTCTGCTCAGGTCACCATCAAATACTCCAAGCTGGGGCTGGAGGACTTTGACTTCAAGCACTACAACAAGACGCTGTTTGCGGGGCTGGAGCCCCACATCCCCAATGCCTACTGCAACTGCATGATCCAGGTGGGAGCCACCATGGCCCTGCCCAGCCCACTATGGCCCCTGGGAACCTCCCTGACTGCTTGGTCTCTACCAGGTGCTGTATTTCCTGGAGCCAGTCCGCTGCCTGGTACAGAATCACCTGTGTCAGAAGGAATTCTGCCTGGGCTGTGAGCTGGGCTTGCTCTTCCACATGCTGGACCTGTCCCGAGGAGACCCCTGCCAGGTCTGTGGTGGGCTAGAGTGCCTAGGAGGGTCACAGGGATCACAAGAACAGGAGCTGGATGATGCTGGCATCAGACAGCATGGAAACTCCTGTCACTTGACCTTGGTGATATATATATTGCTCTTGCTCCATCCCCAGGGAAGCAACTTTTTGCGGGCTTTCCGTACAATCCCAGAGGCTTCAGCGCTGGGGCTGATCCTGGCTGACTCGGATGAAGCCACAGGGAAGGTGAACCTGGGCCGGCTGATTCAGAGCTGGAACCGTTTCATCCTTACTCAGCTGCACCAGGAAACCCAGGAGCAGGAGGGGCCGCAGGCATACCGGGGGGCAGGCAGCAGGTACGGCCCTGCCTTGGGGGCAGGACAGAGTCTGATCGAGCCAGGGAGGGGGGCTGGTCTCCAGAGACCTCATCCACCCCTGGGGAAGCTTTCTTGCCACTCCTGTCTGCCCTGAGAGATCCATGGGAACATGTGGAGCTGCAGGCTTCCCCCATGGCAGGGTGTGAACTCTGTGCTGAGCCTCTGTCCCTCTAAACCAAGCCTGCCTGAAGGGCTGAGGCTTCACAGAGGACACCAGCTCTAGAAGCCTGAGCTTCCAGAGGGGCTTGGAGGGTTGGGACTGCTCAGAGGACACTGACTCTGAAAACCTGATGACTGGCTCCCCAAGAGCTGCTGGAATTTGGGAACTGGCCCTGTGCAACCCAAGATGTGGGTCCCCAGGCGCTCAGCCAGCCCTGCTCTACTCCACAGGGATCCTGCTGACCTCGGTGCTCTGTTTTTTCAGCAGCTTTGGATCCTCAGGGGACTCTGTCATTGGGCAGCTCTTCAGCTGTGAGATGGAGAACTGCAGCATGTGCCGCTGTGGCAAGGAGACAGTCCGTGTGTCCTCCACACTGCTCTTCACACTCTCCTATCCTGAGAGCACTGGTAACGGCAGGGCCCAGTACTGTTAACTGGGTGGGGTTTGTTATCCGTGACATTTCCAGGTGAAGCACGTGCAGTGAGGAGCTGCAGGGCTGCAGCAGCCCTAGGCATAGGGGTGGGTTTCCAACCAGCCAAGGTTTTGGCTACAGAAAGACAAATTTGGGGGTTGACCTTCTGGCTGGTGGTTGTAAGGAAAACCCCAGAGGTTTGGCTGAGCTAAATTGGTCAAGATTTGTGTGTTGGAAGGTGACGTTATTCTCCTTTCTTCCTTCAGAGAAACCAGTCAAGGATTATGAGTTTGCCCAAATTTTAAAACGAAGTATCTGCTTGGAGCAGAACACTCAAGCCTGGTGTGAGAACTGTGAGAAATACCAGCCCACGGTGAGCCTGGACTCGGGCACCAGCACGAGGGGCTGCGAGGGGCCGCAGGAGATGGGCCTAAGTGGGACAGTTTCTCCATTAGTCACTGGGGAACCTCTTGAGTGGATGCCAGAGATTCAGTTCCTGGCCCAGCTGGCAGCCGTGGGGTATTTCCTGGGCTGTGTGAATGCCTCTTGCAGAGCTGAATCCTCCTGGGACAGGGAGCAGAGAGAAACCACCTGGAAGCTGATGGGGCAGACTGCTCCCTGCCTCAATTGTCCTGGAAGTACCTCCAGCCACCAGGAGTGCAGCCAGGGACAGGGAAAAAGCACTGTAGGCAATGGTGGTAGAGGGAAGAATGTGGTATATGCCAAGTCTCACTGAGCTTCTTCAGGATTCCTGGTGCTTCCCTACTTCCATCTCCCACTGTCTCCACAGGTACAGACCCGGAATATCCGCTGCCTGCCAGACGTCCTGGTCATTAACTGTGAGGTGAACAGCTCCAAGGAGGCAGATTTCTGGAAGACACAGGCTGAGGTGGGGGAGACACTTCGGGGCTTGTTCTCCCAGCACACGGGCGTTGTGGTGTGCCCAGCCCTGCAGAGGTTTTCACTCTGGTCTCCCTGTCTCTGGCCTCTCTTGCTCCTGAGCTATATTCACAGAGGACATGGTTATATTTGGGCATGCCTGCAGCACGATCCATGCATTTGGAGTTGGAAAAGATGAGATCTGTCGTGAGAGATGACTGGACTTCAGGAGTCACTCTGTCATTCCCCCAATCTCCTGGGACCTGGGAGCAGCAAGGCAGTGCCTGCTCCCCAGAGCATGTGCCCAGCGCAGTGGGACATTGGGTTTCCCTTGCTGTCTGTTTCCCTGTCACTGACTTTAACATCCCTGTCTTTTCCCTGCTTCTGGCCTGGCTGTCACCCACGTGTTCCCAAGGCCAGCCTGTCGCTGTGTGCTGACACTTGCCTGTGTTTTGTTGTTAGTATGCCTTTCAGAGAGCCATGATGAAGAGAGGAGGCTTTGACATCACCAAGGGAAAGGAGATCTCTCTTGGAGAGTGGTAGGTGACTGTTCAGGAAGAATTTCTCCATGGAAAAGGGTGGTCAAGCATTGGAGTGGGCTGTCCAGGGAAGTGGTGGAGTCATCAGCCCTGGAGGGTGTTTAAGGAACAACTGGATGTGGCACTTAGTGCTCTGGTCTAGTTGACGAGGTGGAAATTGCTCATAGGTTGGACTTGATGATCTTGGAGGTCTTTTCCAACCTCAGTGATTCTGGGATTCTGTTCCTGGGGTGGTGGCTCTGACCAGTGACACCTTCTGGGTGGTTCTCTGGGCCAGTTCTCATCTAGTGATAATTTGATAACCTGCCTGTCTGTAGCTCCTCAGAGGCTCTGAACTGGAACAGTCTCCATGCTCCTCCAAGGCTGTGACCCTGCACAGGTGTTCTTCACCACATCCCCTTCAGACAGCTTTGTGACCCACCTTGTGACCCCTTTTTGAGCCCCCACACTCAGTACCTTTCTCTGACTGGCAAAACCCCTAGAACCATGTCGGCCTTTGCTGGCCGATGTTGGCTGAGCACCTCTCCCAGGGTCCTGTTCCAGGCACCTCTGGCTTCCCTGTGTGTCCTACAAAAGGTTTAGGAATAAGCTGAGTAGTGGGTAGGTTGGGACCCTGCCCAGGAGGTATTGACCTGGATGATGTCTCATGGCTCACTCCAACTCAGCTTTCCATGATTCTCGGTGCAGGAAGGATCTGGGGAACCCCGAAATGGGGCATTCATATCCTTCTGTGGAGGAGCTGAAGAACATTTGGATCCCTCACGCCATCAAGATGAGGCTGACCAAGAGCAAAGAGCTTGACGTGAGCAACTGGAGCGAGACCGATGAGGTAAGGGCTGATGAGATTGCTATGGGGCTGTGTGGTCACGTGCACGTGGAGCTGTGGGAGCAGAACTGCCTCAGAACCGCTTTCTGCCGAGCCTGTGTGGGTGAGAGATGACGAAGATGTATCAGAGACACCTCAGGGGAGCACAGAAACCTCTGGGTTGGTGGTGGCATAGCACATCTGAGTGCTGAGGTTGGGGCTGGAGGCCTCTGAGCTGTCAGGGGCTTGGACACTTCCCTGGGCCGGTTCCTCCTGCAGCTGAGCCCGACGGATGACCCTGAGTCAGTGTATATCTACGATCTCATGGCCACCGTCGTCCACATCCTAGATTCCCGCACCGGGGGCAGCCTGGTGGGGCACATCAAAGTGGGAGAGACCTACCACCAGCGGAAGGAGGTGAGACCCTGCGGGACCCCCACAGACACCCAGGCTGATGGGAGCCGTGCTGAGGGGACTTGGCCATGGAATCGGTCGATAACAGCCCGGCTTCAGGGTCTCTTAGGCAAGCATTGAGCGTTTGGCTGAATGTGCCAGGCAGCCCTGGACAGCCAAGAGCTGCTTGGGCCCCTCACGGGAGGGAAAGGGCTGAAGAAACCCTCTTCCCACACCTGCTCAGGCTAGTTCCTCCTGGCCATGGGCATGGTGCCAGCTTGTCCTTGTACTTCCAGCTAGGGGCAGGGACATCATCTCCCTTCCCCAGGAAAGGGCTGGTCTGAGCAGTCCTGTTGTTTAGTGGAGATGCCTAAGTCAGGAGTTCCCAGAGTGTGTCAAGGCTTCATCCCTATCTCTTATCTCTTGCATCTCCCTGGCGTTTTTGGTCTGGAGCTGGGCAGAGCCCGGAGCCTGTCCAGCCTGAATGCTTCACATATACTGTCACCACCCAGGGCATCAGGGATTTCCCCACAGTGTCCCAGGAAGG
>NW_008687076.1:0-1903 GCF_000695815.1 Acanthisitta chloris | reverse complement strand
AACTGGCAGAAGAGTCATTGCACTTGCCTAGGGGGTGCCCCTAAGGCTGTGCCTGTGCCTCTCCCTGCAGGGAGTCACACACCAGCAGTGGTACCTCTTCAATGACTTCCTCATCGAACCTGTGGACAAGGTGAGCACTTGCGGCTGCAGTCTGGCCGTGCATGAGGTGACACCATGGCTGTGGGGACCCCATGGAGACCCCCAGGCTGCCTCACACTGTTCCCCCTCCCTTGCAGTGTGAGGCTGTGCAGTTTGACATGAGCTGGAAGGTGCCAGCCATCCTGTACTATGCCCGGAGGAACCTTAACGCCAAGTACAACCTTGTCAGTGAGTGTCTGGGGTGGAAGTGGCTGCCTGGCTGGCCGTGCCGGCTCACCACTGAGCTCCCTTCCCCTTTCCTTGCAGTCAAGAACCCCATCGAGGCCAGTGTGCTGCTGGCTGAGGCCTCGCTGGCTCGCAAGCAGCGCAAGTGCCATGCCACCTTCATCCCTCTCATGTTGAGCGAGATGCCACAGGCAGGCGACCTGGTGGGGCTGGATGCAGAATTTGTCACACTGAACGAGGTCAGGGAGTCCTGGGACAGGGGATGGGGGGATGGGGCACTGGGACAGCCCCTCTGGGTGTGCCTGGTCCTCATGGAGACGGCTGGAGGTGTCGGTTACCACCTCTGTCACCTGTCACAGGAAGAGGCCGAGCTGCGCAGTGATGGGACCAAATCCACCATCAAGCCCAGCCAGATGTCGGTGGCTCGGATCACCTGTGTGCGTGGGCAGGGCCCTAATGAGGGGGTACCCTTCATCGATGACTATATCTCCACCCAGGAGCAGGTATGGGGCTCTCACCTGGCCTCACACAGCTCTCTAGACCTCCAGGGAGGACACAGACCCACTCTACTAGTGATGGTCACCTCACCTGGACACCCGGGTGCTCCACATGGACTCGTGTCTTCTGAGGTGACCTCACTGGACACACGTGTGCTCCACAGTCAACTGGGGCTGTTGTCCTACTCCATGGAGGGACATCTGCAATGACAGCCCCCTCCCTGGGATGCTGGGAGGGGAACTGGGGAGGGGGCTGAAAACCTCAGCCCTCCTAGCCCACCTCCATGGGCCCTGGTCTCTCCAGGTAGTGGATTACCTGACCCAGTACTCAGGGATCAAGCCAGGAGACCTGGATGCCAAGATCTCCTCTAAGCATCTGACTACCCTCAAATCCACCTACCTGAAACTTCGCTTCCTCATCGATGTGGGCGTCAAGTTTGTGGGCCATGGGCTGCAGAAGGACTTCCGTGTCATTAACCTAATGGTGACAGTACCAAGCCCTCTCCCTCCCTCCGGGGGTTTCGGGGTGGGGCTGGCCATGCTGTGCTGTGGCTCACCCCTCTGTGGCAGCCCCCCTGCCCTGGCAGCAGGACCCTCTTTGCTCTCCAGGTGCCCAAGGACCAGGTGATCGACACTGTCTATCTCTTCCACATCCCAAGGAAGAGGATGATCTCCCTGCGCTTCCTTGCCTGGTACTTCCTGGGTCAGTGGCTGAACCCTTGGATCCGGGAGGGGCAGGAGCAGGGTAGAATGTCCCCATGGTCCCCCCCGGGGCCCTCTCTGACTGAGGGTCTCCCCACAGACCTGAAGATCCAGGGAGAGACCCATGACAGCATTGAGGATGCGCGCACGGCGCTGCAGCTATACCGCAAGTACCTGGAGCTGAGCCCTCAGGGCGCTGAGCCCGAGGACTTCCGCAAAGTGCTCAAGGGGCTCTATGAGAAGGGCCGAAAGTTGGACTGGAAGGTGCCTGAGCCTGACAGCCAGAGCAGCCCCAAGCGTAAGGCACTGCCACCGCCCCCTCTGCCCTCTCCCCGCGCCCCCTCCCCACACTCCCTCACCCCCCTCCGTCCCCGCAGATG
>NW_008687075.1:0-449 GCF_000695815.1 Acanthisitta chloris | reverse complement strand
GGGCTTGTCCTCCAAACCTCATGTTCTCTAACACTAAATGTTGGGGGATAAAAGTGGTGGAAAATATTTCTTCTTTGTTTTCTTATATAGGTACTGCCATGGCCAGTGCTGACTTTACTAAAGGGACACAAAACTCTTCTTCTCCAACAAGTGTGTCAGTCTACTACTGTAAGGACTGTGACAGAAGCACCTGGCTGTTGATCATTGTATGATAAACGCTATGCAAAAATCTGTGAAACAGAAAACGAGGCATTTTCAGATGGAATAATTGACTTGGTGACCATGGAAGAAAGCATCCTAATGTGCTTTCAGCAGAGAAATACTTTTCGTGAAGGATTTTATGGCGTTAGCTGGGACAAATCCGGTGGAGTTGGATGGTCGTGTGGCAAGCTGAATTCTGCAGGTATGCTCTGCTGGGAGCTTGGCTATCAGTGGATGGGAAACATATT
>NW_008687074.1:0-385 GCF_000695815.1 Acanthisitta chloris | reverse complement strand
TCCCAGTGTCCCTCCCATTGCTCCCAGCACCCTCCCAGTGCTCCCATTGCTCCCACTACCCTCCCATTGCCCATCCCAGTGTCCCTCCCATTGCTCCCAGTACCCTCCCAATGCTCCCAGTACCCCTCTTGACGTTCCCATTGCTCCCAGTACCCTCCCAGTGCTCCCATTGCCCATCCCAGTGCCCCTTTTGGCGCTCCCGTTGCTCCGGCACCCCTCCTAGCGCTTCCAGTGCCCTTCCCATTGTTCCCAGTGCCCTTTCCCAGTGCTCCCAGTGCCGCTCACCCTCCACTCGGTATTTCTCCATCTCCTGCACCTCTGCCACCGACTCTCGCAGGTCACTGGCAAAGCGGAGCCTGTCCTGGGGGCTCGGGGCATTGAACAC
>NW_008687073.1:563-838 GCF_000695815.1 Acanthisitta chloris | reverse complement strand
TGCCCCCCAGGCCCTGAGGTTGCCCCAATGGATATTGAGGTTGCCCACTGTGTGCTGAGGTTGCCCATGGGGTGCCCAGGTTGCCCCATTGGGTGCTGAGGTTGCCCAGGTGGGCGCTGAGGTTGCCCAGGTGAGGACTGAGGTTGCCCAGGTGAGCACTGAAGTTGCCCCATTGGGTGCTGAGGTTGCCCAGGTGGGCGCTGAGGTTGCCCAGGTGAGGACTGAGGTTGCCCAGGTGAGCACTGAAGTTGCCCCATTGGCTGCTGAGGTTGCCC
>NW_008687073.1:0-528 GCF_000695815.1 Acanthisitta chloris | reverse complement strand
TTGCCCAGGTGAGTGTTGAAGTTGCCCTGGTGGGCACTGAGGTAGCCCAAGTGGGCACTGAAGTTGCCTCATGCGGTGCTGAGGTTGCCCAGGTGAGTGTTCCCAGGTGAGCACTGAAGTTGCCCCATTGGGTGCTGAGGTTGCCCAGGTGGGCGCTGAGGTTGCCCAGGTGAGGACTGAGGTTGCCCAGGTGAGCACTGAAGTTGCCCCATTGGATGCTGAGGTTGCCCAGGTGAGTGTTGAAGTTGCCCAGGTGAGCACTGAGGTAGCCCAGGTGAGTGCTGAGGTTGCCCAGGTGAGTGTTGAGGTTGCCCAGGTGGGTGCTGAGGTAGCCCAGGTGAGCACTGAGGTAGCCCAGGTGAGTGTTGAGGTTGCCCAGGTGGGCACTGAGGTAGCCCAGGTGGGCACAAGAGGCACCACAGAGGGTGAGAGTTTTTGGGGGTCCCTGGGGGGGGCAAAGCCCTTTATTGTGCAGCACCAGGGAGAGACCCCCAAAGTGGGTAGGGGGCTACAAAGGGGGGTAGAAAA
>NW_008687072.1:111678-133016 GCF_000695815.1 Acanthisitta chloris | reverse complement strand
AATAAGTTCCAGGCTGAACAGACCCCAGCCTTCTTAACTTATACTCGTTTAAAAAAGGCTGCAGGGTCTTTCTGGCCCTTTGCTGGACAATCTCTACTATGCACATATCCGTCTCGTACTGGTGAGTCCAGAACTGAACTCAGCACTCCATGTAGGACTCACCAATGCTGAGGAGAGGTGAATCATGGAATCATTAAAACAGGAAAAGTCCTCTAAGTCCAACCGTCAACCTAGCACCATCATGTTCGCCACTAAACCTTATCCCCAGGTGCCACAACCACACACATTTTGAACACTTCCAGGGATGGAAATTCCACCACTTCTCTAAGCAGTCTGTTCCAATGCCTGAGCACCTTTGCAGTGAAGAACATTTTCTTAATTTCCATTCTAAACCTCCCCTGGCACAACTTGAGGACATTTCCTCTAATTTGTCGCTTGTTACTTGGAAGATGCAACAAGAATTCCACTTAGCTACAAACTTCTGAAAGGTAATTGTAGAGAGCAATAAGGTATCATAACCTCCTTTTCCTGAGCCACTACTCATAAGACTTGTGCTCCAGACCCTTTACTAGCTTCATTTTCTTTCTCTCAAATGCTTCAACACCTCAATGTCTTTGTTGTAGTAAGGGACCCAAAACTTAACACAGGATTTGAGGTGAGGCCTCACCAGTGCTGTGTACAGGGGAGTAAAGTACAGTGACAGATCTCCTTCCTTGACTTGTTGGCAGTACTTCTTCTAGTGCAGCACAGGATTCCATCTGCCATCCTTGCTGCAAGGGCACATTATACGCTCATGTTTAGTTTGGAGTTCACCAGGACTCCTTGTCCTTTTCTGCCAAGCTGCTCTCCAACTGGGCAGTCTTCAGCACAGAGTAGTTCATTGGCTTGTTCCTCCCCAAGCACTTCTCTTTACTCAACTTCATGAAGTTCCTGTTGGCCCATTTCTCCGGCCTGTTGAGGTCCCTCTGCGTGGCAAGAGGATTGTCTGGTGTATTAGCCACTCCTTCCAGTTTTATGTCAGTTAAAAAACTTGTTGAGGGCACAGTCTGTCTCATCAGCCAAATTCCTAATGAAGACATTTAACAGAACTTGACCCAACATTGACCCCTGAGTTACTGGCCTCTAGCTAGACTTTGCTCCACCAATCATCATTCTCCATGCCTGGACATTCAGCCAGTTTTCAACTCACATCACTGCCTATTCATCCAGCCCAACATTAACAGCTTGTCTATGAGCATCTTACAGGAGACAGTGTCAAAGGCCTTAGTGAAGCCCTCTAGGCAATATCCTCTGCTCTTCTACCACCTACTAGGCCAGTCATTTCAAGTTGATCAATTGTTACATCCCTGTGGTGAAGCCATACTCCTGATGATTTTCTCATAATTTTCTCATCCTTTATGTGCTTGGAAGTGGTTTCCAGGACTAGGTGCTCCATCACCTTCCCAGGGATCAAGGAGAGGCTGACAAACTTATAGGGGAAAAAAAGTAGATCCACAATGCTCAGCTTGTATATGCAGATTGATCTGTTCGTTTCAAATGTTATAAATGTACTTTGGCCCAAGCAATTTTTGCCCAAGGACTTCAGTAGCAAATGAGCAGGGAAAGAAAGCACATCGGGTCATACCACTTTTTTGCTGTATCGGAGTTCAGCATGAAAGGATTCATAAACTGGGCAGCATGATAGGATTCATTGCATGCACTGCACCACAGCTTTGCCTTTCAAAACTCTGCCTTATCCAAAATATTCCTGTCTGCTTCTACTGTAGTTTCACTTTAAGAATGTCATATTTAAAAACAAAGAGAAAACAAGCCCTTGATCTGTAGTGCTTCAGGTGTGCTTTAAGTAAGCTTGGATTTTATACTTAAGCACTAGATCACACATTTTGGTATTTGGACTCTGTTTATTCCCTGCAGTGTAGAAAGGCTAATTTTTTCACGGAGGTAATGTCATATAGCAGAGGTGCCTGGGAAGGAGTCAGATAATTAACTGAGCTCCTGTTAATTTTCCCCTTTCTTTTCCCTTTCAATAGATTTCTTTTTTTTCCCCCCTTCTCAGAACCATTATTAACTTCTCCTTAACTGTTATGAATTGCAGGGAGTGGTCAAGCTCAAAACTGTCAGAAGGACATGCAAAAAAAAAAGGGGGGAAGATCTCTCTGTCAGGAATTTCTATAAAAAATTTTTCATCTTCCATAACAGAATATTAAAACTACGTAGGTACAATCACAGCTAAAAACTTGTGTTTTACTAAAAAAAGATATCCATTACTAATTTCCAGAATAAATTGCAAATTTTCAAACCTTAAATGAATAAGGGCCCTTCGACTGAATTGTATCTGGCAGCTGTCACTAATATGACACCTTTTCGATATTGATCTTGCAGCTTTTATAGCTATATTATTGCTATTTCCTGGACATTCAGGTCCCTGCCCCAGATCCTGGAATGAAAAGAACAGATAATGTCTTCATACCCTTAACAAAGTACCTTTTTTGCTACAAGTTGTTTGCTTGCTCCATGCATAACCACCATGTTTGTTTGCCATGAGATTGGATGTTGGCATTTTCTCTGTCTGACCTGATCTGATTGTTCCACTGGACTTTCTTCCAGGCATGAGCTTCCTTCCACACTGGAAGTTTGGAAAGGCACCTTATGGCCGGCATCAAAGCCCGTCTGGAGAGACAAATGAGAGGCTCTCTCATATCACACAGTAACACACCAGTTCCTTACCTGGAGGGTGGAAAAACACCTGGTCTTCATTAGAATCACTGCTATGGTTAAGGCGTTGCAGGTGCAAAAGTGCATAGCTGAAATCTAGCAAAACACCTGTCTCTCATAGCAACATCAGATAAGACTAGTGTGGGACACTATTCCTTCAGGTATGTTTTATCCTGCCTTGAAAGACATAGCAAACATTGCCCTGTAATTGTGAAATCAGTTATCATTTACTGGGAAGAATTCTATAACAAATTATACCTAATTACTCTGAAATTACCTTTAATTCATGATAAAAGC
This sequence comes from Acanthisitta chloris, assembly GCF_000695815.1. Classification (NCBI taxonomy): domain Eukaryota; kingdom Metazoa; phylum Chordata; class Aves; order Passeriformes; family Acanthisittidae; genus Acanthisitta; species Acanthisitta chloris. The sequence goes on along the minus strand of NW_008687072.1, from coordinate 130,004 downwards.
ATGGCTAAACTCTGCTCTCTAACACCTTCCCTTTTATCCACATGCAAACATGATTCCACACTATCAAACTGGTACAACCAGTCATAATAAACAGCTGCAGCTAGTTCTCTGGTTAGTTAATAGGAACTGGACATGTTCCATAGATTATTTTTTCCAGAATGCTGCATCAAAAATTATCCAGTTCATTCCATGTCAACACTATTTTTTCCCTCCCACTCAAGCCAGGATTGTTTGGATTTGAAGTATTGGTTCAGTCTGTTATGCAGACCTGAAACAGCAAAGGAGATTGGTTCTGTTTCTGAATTTCTCCAGATAGGCTGAGCACTTGAAACCTTGAGCTTATATGTCAAATTTGACACCTCAGGGAGCTAAAACACAGCTTACAGATCTTGCTTAATTAACATATTTCTGGGTAAGATACAGGTTTGCAAACATATGCAATTTTCCCATTTGTTTTACTATTCATATTATCAACTTCTGACAAGGTGTCCATTTATGTATACTAGGAAGATAAAGTACTCAGAAGCAGAATTTAATATGGAAAAGGGAAATGCAAACTATTTCACTATATAACTACACTAAAAAATTTACTCATGAGAAACAAAACTTTTTCAGACACACATAACCCTTTACTCTGTCATACGTCATCTTTGGACATGATAGACTTCTTTCTGAAGAAAGGATATAATAAATTAGGGGGTTTTCACTTCACTTTTTTCTTCCTCTCTCTATCCTAATTAGAAGACAGTTTTAAACCCATTTTGTTGTAATATCAGGGACTGAGATTTATATTAAATAGCAATCACTTGAAGACCAGCAATGATGAAGTGAAAAAATGGGCAAGTTGACTTTTAGGGAATTTATACACACTAGTAGCTTTTTTCCGCCAGGCAGATGTGACCTGTAGTGAAGAGTGTACCCTATATACCCAATAACATTTTTTCTCTTTATTTCTCTATTTCCTTTCTTTCACCTTTCTATTTTTCTGTTTTCTTTTTTGTCTTTAACTTTTGAAAAATACAGCTTGTAAACCGTAAGACAGGATCTCAATAGATCTTCAGAAATTGCAGAGATAAAAAATACCAATACTTTCATGTGTTTCCTTACACATCTGCTATATCACTTTAGGTTCTGTCTTTTTGTCTCTTTAGAAACTTGTCTCAGAAATGTAGAGGAGTAGAGTCACAAAGCAGTTAAAACATGGAACAACAGCAAAGACTAAAACTAATGTTACTTTATTGCTCAGAATTTATTTAGGTTAAGAGAAAACTTTTTAGATGGCCCTTTGGCAAGTATACTGAACTCCCTCTGAGCAATTTTATTTATAGAGTTTTCTTTTTCCAGTGTAAGATGCAATTGGTGGGCCATAAATCAGTTTTCAGAGTTTCTTGTCATTTCATGTTTCCAATGCAGGATCATATTCTCTTCTGTGTAGCGAGTATGTCTGATTGTTGAACTCAAACACACAGACTCCTAAACTACTATAATCACAACCTACCTGCTCCTTAAATGTTTTCAGCAGCTTATTACCAATTCAAATATGTTGTCAAGATGTGGCCCCAACATGCAATGACTATCCAGCTTTAAATGAAATATTTTCAACATCTGAGTACACTTGTGTGACAAATTTTATACATGCATGTCTCTGAGAAAAGATTTCCCTCATCTTTTTTGTTACATTTTCATCTTTCTTATTGAAATAACAAAAATTCCTTCATTTTGCAGCAACAGAGCTGCAAAGGTTGTAAGTATGCTACCTGCGGCATTTTGATAGTCTTTATTTTCAGAGTGTGCATGAGTCCTGTTTCTTTGAGCAGGTGGTAGAAGAGAGGCAATGAAAAGCGATCCAGTTGCATATACAAAACAACAAAAGGCCTTTGTTAAGCAGTTAGACTTTGTTGGATGTAGTTCAGGCTCAGTGACCCCTTTCCTACTACAATATTGAGTCATTCAGCTGAGAAACGTCTTGTTCAAGGTTATTAGAGACAGTATGGTGCATAGAGGAAAGGCTCAGTGGGATGAGAGTGCTGTGAAGGGTTCATTACATCATTATTGTTCTGGGCACAGCTATCATTTAGCAATTTTTCCTTCTTTCATGAAAAATTTCACACTGGATGCTTACATCCCAAGACCCACCAATATGAAAACCTCTTGCACCTTTGCCCACTGACCTGCATTTGCGGATGGGCTAGCTTTTCTACCACCACAGCTGTTCCTTCTAACAAATTCTCTGTCTAGAGCCAAATCCAAAGAACAGTTTCCCACCAGTCCACCCTCAAACCAAATGCCCCAAAGTACCACACACCCTGACACATTTCCTGGCAGCACAGAAATCCAAGAATACTTGCTAAAGCAGTTATATGTAGAGAATTTGTGCCCTTCTTATTCCTTCAGCCCCTCTGTTTGCAGGTATCATAAACATGCCCCCAAAGAAAGCCCTAGAAGAACTACCAAGAATTGTACAGCAATCTTTAACAAGATTGTGTTGAAATAATTCCCTTTTTTTGAATAGATATGGTTTTGTCTCCCCCATATCCTTATGCATCTTCAACATCCTTTCTGATGATTTCAGCTGCTTCTGGCTCTGATATTCATGGTCATTCTAATTTTTGGTTTTTTTAATGGAGGAGTATTGAAAGAATTACAGTTTTTCTCTTGTATTACAATTATTTTAAAATGATTATCATTAACAGCTGATTAAAAACATGAAATATTTTTTCACTCAAAAGAGAAACTAGAGAACAGCTATCTATTAACTACAAATGCACATAAAATCTGATTTGAAAAGAGTCCAAGTTTAGTACCTGTTCCAGGGGAATGGCTGGCAGTTCAGCTGTCTGTTCAAAGAGGCCATAGCTATCCTAGCACAAATCTTAGTCCAGAGCAGTGCTTCTGCCTGCTCCCTCCTACCCAGTCAGATACAGGCAATTATATGCCCCAAGGATACTGGAGATGAAAAAGGAGTGTGAGGTACAAATATGCTTAAGGGGGACGACTGCTATTATGATGGGTTAGTGATGGAAGTTGAAACCAGACTCAAATTCACTGAAAACCATGGTTCATTCATTTTTTCAATCTGCATGCCTTGTTTGTTGTTCTTTATAATTTACACTCTATCCTTACCAACATTATTTAAGATCCTAATTAAATACTCATCGACCTTCTCAATTTACATTAGTTACAGAATTTTTCTCTAACAGTAAAAGAGTTCATGTCAGGATTTATCTCCTGTCTCCTCCACCCGACCCTATGTATATGAGTTCAACATGCCCAGTGTCCTCAGAAGTTTCCCTCCAACTAAGGAACTCAGGATGGAAATCTCTCTAGGGTTTCTCAGCCACAGTGGAACTCAAGCCAGGCAGCCTGCCTTTGCATAGCTTCTGCCTTGCTTTGTGGTGCTTGAAACAATGAACTAGGATCTTCAGACTAGCCACAGTAATATATAGTTAGCCACCATCTACAGGCTTCATATGCTGCCATTTGGCATTGTTTCTTGACACAAACCAAGTGTGAAGTATAAGAAAAACAGCATGCCAAGCTCTTATACACCTCCAGCAACACAATAGCTTAATTGCACTGTGGTCTGTCTTAAATGCTAAACGTTAGAAATGCTTTCTTTAGTGTGTGGTTTGGAGCAAGGCAGAGGATAGAATGCAAAACTATACAGTGTGAAAGTTAAAGAACAAGACATGATAAGGCATGTGTTATTAGTTACTACACCTTATGTGTGTGTTATAGTTTACCCACCTAAGATGTGACACTCTTTTAAAGAGAAGTGTACTTACGTTTGTTTCTTTTATTTGATTTGGGATAAGTAGCATAAAACTTGTGATATCTTCCACTTTGAATATTTCTCAAAATATTAACCTTTGCCTGCTGAGGTGAGATGCTACAGATATTTTCAATCTCTTTCCTCTCACAGACACTTAGCTAGTTGTGCTGGAAGACTTTTGCTTCTCCACCTACAGTATCCTCTGCTCAGAGTTGCTCTGTTTAGTTCACTGCCTTTGAGTGGTGACACTCTTTTTTCCAGCAGGTCAAAACCAGAGATGATCTGCCTTTGACCTGCTAGGTAAATTGGATTATATCTCCTTCTTCTGCCTCAGCCTTGCCAGGTGTAAGATGGCAAGGATGATACTTCAAGGTCCACAGGTATATATTCTAAATAATGAAAGGTCTTTCTGCTATGTATTGAGACTTGCTGAATCTAGCAGCCCAGCTATGGTGAAGCTCCACATCCCCAGGGGAAGTGAGTAGCAAGACTGATTGCATGTTCCTAAAAGACAGAAGTAGTCATATGCACAATGCATGTATACAAACACCCACAGCCATCCTTTCAGGCAGGAGAAAAGGCATTTATGAAAACACAGGCAACATTAGCATCCTCATCCTGTTCCCTCTGTTTCTGATCATTATGAAAGTCTGTGGAAAATATAAAAATATATAGGTTTACATATATATTCAACATACATAGATATGTGTATATTCAATATGGATCTGTCCAGTAACTGGCCTTAGACATACATCCACAGTAGCTTGGGACCTAATTGTCTCCCACTTGCTTCATGCGTAAGCATACACACACAAACAGCTATCTCTGATAGCTGGATCACACTGGTGGAACTTACCATTATGCAACTCAGATCCCTGGGCTCTGCAGTAGCTGGCTTGAACCTATGACCAGTCCAGTAGACAACTCTCAGACCTTCTGGTCCCAGTGGTACCCAGCCCAGAGGTAGGACCACCCCAGTACATGGCTCCCAAACCCCTTACCCTATTTACCACTAGTCTGGCTTGATGTTTGCTAGCAACTGAACACCCTGATATGACATACACCTAGACAAGATACAGACACCCCAGTCTCTTCAGTTGCTGGTATCCTGGTGCAAATTCCTCTAACCTGTAGTCCCACAGCCACAGCTGGCTCTGAGCCTCCACACAAGAATAATCACAGACAGACACCCTTCAATCAGGAAACAGAAACGTAGGTCATGGGAGCACAGAACAGACAGTGCTGAACAACCCCTGGTCATACACTTTCAGCTCCTTGTAGTAAAAGGAATACTGGACCACTTACAGGAAAAACATCTGAGGCAGGGTCCTCACTATCTGGAGCAAGGTTCCTGCTTTTCCTAGGACTATACACCAAGATGTATTTGTCTTCCTGGCAAAATAAGGGCTTCTAGTAGCATTTTACATCACAAATTGAGTCTTTACAACAAGGTAGAAGGTTTCAAATTCCTGCTAGATTGAGAAGAACTGAAAAATGCATCATGACTTTTTCTTGTAATAGTGTGAAAATTGCAGCTGTCAACCCAAAGTGTGGATGTGAGTAACTAGTTTGTTTTGTCCTTCTGTTTGCATTTATGACGTAGTGGATGAACTGATAATGGTGGGCAATTTTCATTTAATGACAAGAAAATAATGTCATAAACAAAAAATGGAAGAATTAAGCCCCAGGCAAGTTATGTCATGCAGTTTCTAACATATGAAAATAAAAGCATATTCCATTGTTCATCAGTGTTTGTGAGACTGAGACTCTTTGGACGAAAGAGACCATATGAATTTTCATAGGTACAGCATGGGGTTATGTAGTGACTTTTGTTAGTTGTTTTCAGTGTAGGGTGTTATATTTGTTTTACTGTGCTGATTTTAAAATGATTGCAGCTGTTAAACATATTTCAGAGCTGTAATTCTGTGCTATTCTCCAGTAGCTGTCTGCATAGACAGCACTGATAGAGGAGAAATCCTATCATCTGCCTAGCGTGTTATCACCTTACTATGCACACACGCACACTAATGTTAGACTACTCATAGACTAAGACAGTGATCAAAAGGAGGAATTGTCACAAAAAGCAGAGTAGAATGAAGTAGCTAGATTTATGACTTTTTGCTGGCCAAGCTGATTGAGAAGTAGACTAATCAAAAGCTGAATGTTGATGGGAAAAAAAAAAGAGATGTACCCCTACACAAGAATGTTTTTTACATAGGTTTGTAGTTAGACTTTTTTTTTGTGAAAAACCAAGCACAAACATATAGACCCTTTGTCGAAAAACACCTATTGTTTTTTATTTTAATTTGTTTATATTTTAAGTACCACCTGCTCAGGAAGTACGACAAAACCTGTTGCTCAGAAGAGAGAAAAACATTGTTGTCTGGCAGTTTTGGGGGAGGAAAAATGTTGATGTATATCATTCTACTCTTCTCACTAAACATTTTTTCCAGAGGTATCTGAGCAACTGAATAATTCCTTATCCAATTTAATAACTTTGATGGCATTCTAAATAAAGTTCCCATTGTGCAAGCATTTTGCAATTCCTCTTGTTCATATTTAGGCTATTGTGTGTTGTAGGTCAGGATGGAGTGAGGCTGGTCCTGTCAGAGTTGTATCAATAGCCACGAAGACCTTGTTTTCTCTCTAAAATTAAAAAGAAAAAAGAAAAGGAAGGGAAAATGGCAAGAGCAATACTTTCTTCCCACAACTAGTTCTTCCAGACTTAGAAAACTGCATTGTGAAATTGGTCAAAACCATGGTTTGCTTCCCTTCAAAGTACTGTAAGTGAATGATACATGACCACTCTGTGGAAGTAAAACCAGCAAAACTGAGCAGTGGAAAAGGAGACTGAGAATATCTTAGTATACACTTCAAATAAAAAGCCTGCTATGGAAAAGAAAACATGCATGCCTGCTAAAGAGTGAGTAATTTAATGGGACTGCTGTTCAACAACAGTTTGTCCAGCTGAAAATATTACTTCTGTAATGCAGCCAAGAGGAATGTCAGCTTAGGTTATCTGCTGTGGAAGTGCCAGAGATGTGGGTGAGATCTTCCCAGGAAGACTTACCAGACATGCACTCAGCTGTGAGGTCCAAATTCAAGTTTCCTTTAGTCATTTATACTGGCACCTCTTTTTCCTTTACTCCCATCTTCGTGTGTAGCTTGCACACTCCCTGTGGTTCTCTTAATTTCTCATTCACTGCTATTGGAGAGGCATCCTTGGGAGAACATTCTGGCTAATATTCAGGGTATTTAGGGGTGCAGGTTTTTTCCTGTACAATGAACATTACAAAACATATGACATCTTAAAGTGGAATAACTCTTCAAAAAGTATCATTGTGTTTTCAGGAATGAATCAGCTCTTTCCTCACCCCTTCATAGAACAGATCTCCTCCCTTTCAATTTGCTGGCCATAAGTAGCTGTGAAGCCACTTTCCTTGGAATAGAAGGAAAACAAAGACTTTTTCTAGCCAGAAACCTGGGTTCAGTCATGCTTCTGCTTCTCCTAGGTTTAATCTGGAGTAGATCTTTAGCAGTTCTAATGCACCAGAATAATAATGGCATAAGACCTCATCAAGCCATAAATCTCATGTTTTCAGATAGATGCTGTCACCAAAGGCCAACAGTGTTACAATACCTCTAATAGTGAACTATGATCCCACAGTAATGGTCCAGATACTTTCTGATCTTAAACAGACACTTGAACTTTGAGTGATATCAACTTAGGTTCCACATTGTTCCCAGAGATTTGGACATGCTGTTTGCAATGGATATGTTTCCAGACAATGCTGCTAAGCTTCAGGGAAAGCATTTTCTTATTTCTTTATCTGAGCCAAAACCGTTGTTTACTGCACTGTCATCCACCTGGGATTGCTGCCATATGAAGGGAGGGGATCTTAATAGACAAAGAATAGGAGCACTAATAGAGAAGTTAATAGAAGCTTGTTATAGCCGCAGCCTGGTCAGCAGTCTTGGCATTCAATTATTCCCTAAGACAAACTGATGTGTAAAGATCATTTCCTGCTCTCTTATGCAGTCTCTCCCTCTCCTAGTAAAGACACTGAATATTTCTCTAAGTAATTTAGTGCAGGCTGAATAGTGTTCAACAATGGAAATAGTGTACTGCCTGCATTTTGATGAAGAATGTATAATTCTACTCAAAATACCTTTCAAAGGAGACTGCTAGAACCTAAACTGACTCAAAAAGTCTTTCAAAGAGTGAGGGAGTGTGACAAGGAAGAGCCAACAGGATACTCAGCTGCCATGTGGGTTAATCCTTTATTACAGGAAGAGATTTTACAACAACTTCAGTAATATTCATATCAAAGAGTTATAAGGACAGCTCATTAACTCTGAATTTTCATAATCATCACTTGCCTTGTCAGGTTAATAGTTTACAGCATTACCATTTCCTAATAGTTCCTATTCTATGAGGTTAAAAAAAATATTAATTTTTTCTATATATCATCTACCTTCTGAGATGATCTCTTCCTGTGTTCAGCACCCAGTCTACTAGGAGGACTTTCTTTTCCTGGAACTGCTACCCAGTTCCTTTTTCCTACCATATCCTGAAAATCTACCCTAATGACAATTTTTTTTAATCTTGAAGTCTTGTACAAATGTTGATGATCTACAGCCACAGTCCCAACAGGGAAGCACAGTAATTAAGTGCTCAGGGTGACAGAAGGAGTAAGTGATACAGCTTGTACAAGAAAATACATTCACCTGCCTATCAGACTGAACATTGTGTAAAACTGTATTTTTTCTTCGCCATTTACTCTAGATACTTGAGTCCTAGGTATGTGGGAAAAAAGATAAGTGTGCACAGACCAGTTCTCTGGCTTTACCCCTTATAGCATAGCACTGTTCACTTTGGGGAACCATAATGCAGGCAAGACTTAAAGTACAACTCAACTGCACACAGAATGTTGGAACCATGTTTACCTGCAAGCAATCCCAGTAACACATAATGACACTTTGCAAAAATGAGCCTGAACTGTTTTGTGGAAATGCTTACAAATTGCTAGAAGTTTAAGTTTTGCTGGGATGTTTTTGAGAAATGGAATGAGAGAATGGAAATACCGAAACAAGTGCTTTTCAGATAGCCCTATCAAATAACAAGGTCCATTCAAAACCAGTAATTCATCTAGGACCTACAGTGAGGCCTTTTCAACTCTGTAGAAGTGCATTGGGTCAAACATAGTACTCTAAGTACCTGTCACACTGGTGCATCCGTATCCATCAAGTAGGATGTGTAAATCTGCACTAGTCAGCCTATATAGTCGAAAACAGTGTTGCCCTAATAAAACACTGTCAGAGGATCAGCACCTGCTGTTTGGAAAAATAAATGTGTTTGCATTCATGAACCAGCAGGTGGCCATTAACCTATGACGATATCCTATTTTATGGGCAGTGACTCTTAGTTATAAATTGTTTTAAGATCCATCAAATTAGTGATTATAAAAAACTATTTTACTAGAAATAAAGGTTTTGTTAAGGAATTCTTTGGTCAACATACTTCTACAGCATGTCTTTAGCATTCTATTTTCATAGAATGAGGCTACAGAGCCAAAAAACTACAAACGAGAAATACCAGGACACGGAAGAAATCTCTCCTTGTCTCTCTAACAGCTACTTTTTGTGACTTCTCACAATTTGTCACCATGTTATCTTCTCACCTTATGAAATATTATATGTGTAATTCTGCTTACTAACTCTAATTGTAAGAAGAACATCTTTTTGAGAATACTGTTTTTAATAGAGTTGGGCTCAAGCTTGCTTTGTATGTTTGTGGTGCTAAATGTTTTCTATTTTCATTTCAACCTCTCAGCAACAGAACAGAATACTTCTATGTACATTTTCATTAAAAATAACTTCAGTTTTACAGTAAAAGCTTAGAAAAGAAGAATAAACAGCCAGTTTATTCCAGTAAATGAAATATTAACATTTTATTATTCAAAATTCTTTCCAAACAGAATGCTGATAGCAGTTGCAATTCTATATGATCAATATTCCAATATGATCACAAATTTTTCCATATGATCTCTCCATGTAAAGAAGCAAGACTTAAAGATCACAGCCTAGGATACCTCTTGACGATCACCATACACTAGGAAGGCTTGCAGTTAAAATTGAGCATCTATTAAAAGGAACATTGAGCAAGAACCAATTTTAGTGGAATATCCCTTGTGTCACCAAGGCTTGTGCTAACAAGCCAAAAAATTTCAACACATGCAAAATAACCATGTTAGAATAGAAAATCTGACTCAAAGCTTCAAAGCTAGGAAATTGCCACATCTCCTACCACAGTCCACTCTGACAAAAATGCACGTATGCTAGGAGGCTCTACAACAGTGGAACAACTTACATACCCTTCATGCATTCCTTGAAACTTTAATGCTTGGCTAACACTGAGATTTTTCAACACAAGTGTATTTTTAAAGAGAACTATATGACTGAAACATCATCAGTCACCTTTTCATTCGGTTCAGGTAGAGCCTCTGTTGCCCTCATATGGAAGTAAACTGTCCATCTCACATAGAATGTGAGATTAAACTTTTGATGTACTTTTTAGAACAATTCTGAGCACAGGAAGGAAGTTGACCTGTTGGAACAATTCCAGAGGAGGGCTGCCAGGTTGATGAGATGTATGAAGCACCTCCCCTATGAAGAAAGGCTAAGAGAAAGAGGTTTGTGCAGCCTGGAGAAGAGTCTTTTGGGGTGACTCCAATACCTGAAGGGAGCCTAGCAGAAAGCTGGAGAGAGACTTTTTACAAGGGCATGTAGTGACAGGAAAAGGAGGAGCGGCTTCAAACTAAAGGTTTAGATTAAGAAATTCTTTACTGTGTGGGCTGTGAGGCACTGGAGCAGGTTGGCCAGAGAAGTTGTGAATGCCCCATCCTTGGAAGTCTTCAAGGCCAGGTTGGATGGGTCCCTGAGCAACCTGGTCTAGTGGAAGGTGTCCCTGCACACATCAGGGGAGTTGAAACTAGACGATTTTTAATGTCTCTTCCAATGCAAACCATTCTATGATTCTATGATTGGTAAAGCTAAAATCTCATCTTGAAACTGCATTAAAATTGATATGATTCAACTCTAATGTAGCCTCTGATTATACAGTGCCATTACACATTTGCTTTATATCTAATTAGAGGTTTTTAAGAACAGATAGTAATGATTGACCTTTAGAAAATTTTAAGAACAATTGAAAGTTCTTAATTTGAGGGGCAGCAATAAAGGTTTCTAAAGGGACATCAGCAGCAAAAGAAAGCCTGAGGAAAATGTGGGCCAACTGGGGTAGGGGAACTGATGGCAAAGGACACAGGAAAGACAGGGGTACTTAACGCATCCTTCATGTCAATGTTTACTAGTGACACTAGTCTTCAGGAACTCCAAGCCCTTTAGACTACAGGAAGCTCAAGGGGATATAATTGTACCCTTGGTGGAGGAAGTTATGGAGCACTTAAAAAAGCTGGACCTATACATATCCACAAATCCAGGTGAGGTGTAACCATTACCCATGTCATTGCAAGGCTGCTCTCAGTTTTCTTGGACAGACTGTGATGACCAGGGAGGACTGGCAGACAGAAAATGCCACTCTGTTCTTCATGAAAGGTGACAAGGATGATCTAGAGAAGAACATGCTGGTGAATTCTCACAGGAGTCCCTAGGAAGGAGATGGAATGAATAATCCTAGAAACAATTTTCAAACACATGGAGGAGGTCAATTGGAGCAGTCAGCATAGATTTATGAAAGCAAATTACAAGCAATCCTTCTGCAATGAAATGATTGGAATTGTGGTTGAGGAGAGAGCAATAGAAGTCATTTACTTCCACTTCAATAAAGCTTTTAACACTGTTATCTTTCTCTTAACATCCTCACAGACATGTTGATGAGATATGGATTAGAAATGTGGATCATGAGATAGACTGAAAACCAAACAAATGGCAGGTCCCAGAGAATTGTGATGAGAGTCACGAAGTCCAACTGGAGGCCTGTTACTAAATGTGTACTGGGTCCAGTACTGTTTGGCATCTTCATTCATGGCCTGGAAAATAGAACAGACTGCATCTTGAGCATCTTTCTGATGAGGAGACCCTCTTATTCATCAGAATGTCCTGCTATGAACCAGAGGAACATGGGCTGTCTGCAGAAATGGACAGACAGGACATCATGCAGCTAAACAAAGGGAAGGCCAATGTCCTGCACCTGGGGAGGAGAGAAGGTCCTGATGGATAACAAGCTGACCACAGGGCAGAAATATGTACTTGATGAAAAAATGTTCTGGAGGGTCTTTTACACGTGTATAAGTAGCTGATGGTTTACCTGATGGCAAGGAATGAAGAAGAGTCAGACAGAATGAGTGGGCTATGAGTGGGCAATAAGTTGGGTGGAGTTACAGCTGGGACAGCTGACCAGAACTGGCCAAAGGGATATTTCATACTTTACCTAGCTGGATTCCAATATATGAAATCTCTCTCTCGCACTTGCTAAACCTTGGTCTTTGCCACAAAGATTATCATTTCATACTCTCCAACAACCTGCCCAACAATCATAACCAGCACAATCATCAGCTTTTGATTGAAAGAAGCTCAGAAGAGTCTAGGACAAGCAGCAAGTTTGAACTAAGTGCTGCCAGAGCTTGTGCTGTCCAACACCTAACTCCACTTGCCTCCACCAGTTCTCTTTTCAGAAAGAAGGCAGGAGTTACCCAGCTAATACACTGTGTAGCTAAGCATATACCCAGTGACTGCCTCATTATTGGCAGTTTGAGTTACATAAGTATGAGGAAGCCATACTGAGGAGAATTTGATTGGCCAGATCATTCCATTCCCTATTCTTGACTTGAGAAAGATCAGACACTGCATGGAGCAAGAGCCACATGTAATACAATCTCCCACCTTTTTACTTGCACAAACCTGGTAATTACTACAGGCTGAAAGGACTCATGCATTCATCCTTTGTGCTTGTTTTTCAACTGTAATGTCATTTTCTCATCTAGTTGTTCCAAAAATGGACTTTAGCAAACCCTTTGATACCATTTCCCACAGCATTCTTCTAGAGAATCTGGCTTTCCAAGGTGTGGAAAAGTGCACTCTTCACTGAGCTAAAAATGGTTTGGATGTCCGAACCCAAAGAGTAGTGGTGAATGGAGTTGCATCCTGTTGGCAGCCAGTCTTAAGTGATATTCCCCAGGACTCAGTAACGGGGCCAGTATCTTTATCAACTAATATCTTTATCAATTATCTAGATGAGAGGGTTGAGTGCACCCTCAACAAGTTGGTGGTGGAGGATCTGGTGCACAAGTTTTATAAGAAGAGGCTGAGGAACGTGAGGATGTTTAGTTTAGAAAAAAATGGGCTGAAGAGAGACTTTATTGCCCTCTACAACTACTTGCAAAGAGATTGCAACAAGGTAGGATCAGTCTCTTCTCCTAAGTAACAAGCGACGGGATGAGAGAAAATGACCTTGAGTTGTACCAAGAATGGTTCAGACTGGATATTAGCAAACATTTCTTCATGGAAAGCAGTGAGGCACTGGGACAAGCACCCCAGGAAGTGGTTAGTACACTGTCCCAGGAAGTATTTAAAAGAGAGGTAGAAGTGGCACACAAGGCCGTGGTTTAGTGGTGGAATTGGCAGTGTTAGGTTTATGGTTGTACTCAATGATCTTACTAGTCTTTTCCAAACTAAATGATTCTATGAAAAATAGCTGGGTTTGCATTCAACACAATTAGCACTATAACAAGAGAAGATTTTTATGTTACCTTGGACTTCTGAGAGAAAATGTCCTACTTGCCTTCCTCAAGCATCATTGTATGAATACATGTGTGCAATTCACAGAAATCTCCTTTAAATTTCAGAATTTTTTCACTACATTTTTATAGCCCTTGCCACATGCACATTGCAAATCCTTTTCAACGAAGAATACTGCTTTTCTACCTGTGAGTTCAGATAAAGTTGGTGCTTTGATTTTAATCCCACTTGCTCAATAAATGGAAATGCCTTGAATCACCCTCCATCTGTCCATCCTAGTACATCTTCAAACTGCACATTTTCCCTTACTGCTTTTAGAAATCATGCTTTAGAATATAACTTTAAGCAATACCATAAATGACACCTAAAAATTATGGGAGGCAGGCCCACACCTTCTGCAAACACTAAACAACACAATGCCTTTGTTTTAGTCCCGCTGATGTGAATCATGGCCTTACCTTTAAATGATCTGGCTTTTGTCACTCCAGGCCTCAGTCACTGCTATTGTCACTGTAATTTTGTCAGGCAGTGCAGAATGGGCAGGAATACTCAGCACAGCAGTGTAATCTTTTACATCATCCTAATACTGTATGGCTTGGCTGTATTAAAGTACATAGCTCTAAGACAGGCTGCAGTGGAAATGTAATTTGCAAAGAATTATTAGAAGGCAGAGAGCCCCTAACAAGATGAGTAATTTAGAATTCGTGATACCAATCCTGTTTCTCCTAGTAGACTCTTTGACAGCTGTTTTTTCTCTCTCTCCCTCATTGCTACTTCTCTGTGTACAAAGGGTTAACAGCAACCCAGACTGAAGTGGCATGTATTACCATGTCTTCTGCATGACTGATACTGCAATCGATCTGCAGCGGTTCATTTTCTCTCTGGAATCTCTGCCTACTGAGAACAAATACAAACACATGTGGAACCAATAGGAAGCAGACCAAGGGGTTTAAGAGCGTGTACCAACCTATGTCAGAAAGTTCTCACTTAACAGATGGAGCAATTAATAAAACAGTCAAGTGGTATGACTGCGTCAAGGTGCCTTTAAGTGCTAACAATCCTCTTTTGTCTTACTACTGTAGTGTACAGATGGATTCCAACTGAGAATAAGCACTGCATTGTGGCCATGTTTACCATCGTACAGTGTCACAGTATTTATAGGGTGCCAGGTGTCCAATGCCTATTATTTTAAAGACAAATAGGAAACTGGTTCCCTCCCTTCTAATTCCCCCCTGCTCTAGTATTTCATGTGATGAAGTGATCACTAATCAGGGTGGAATTAAACTTTACAAGTAAATCAGCCTTTTTATCAATTAGTAAAGGAAGGATTTGCCATAAAATAAAGCTAACACAATGCCACCTCAGTTAACATGCAACTTTACTGTGGTGATCCTACTGTATTGATCCAAGAAAGTGCTTTATAGGGTAGTGCATACCCCACAATATGCCTCTTTACATCGTATGTTGGCTGTCAGAATTAGATAATCACTTTCATGTCTCAAGTATGAAATGCAAGACTGTCTATTTCCTATTTAAGAATTTCAGGGACGTTTTACTAAGATTATTAATCTGAGTGTTCCAAACAAATTTCACTGTACTCCTCTGCACCTATGTCCCGTCTTCATTCCCCTTGCCCTTTTCTCTCTTTTTTTCCCCATTATCTTCCTTCTCAATTTTCCGTACCACAGCTGGTACAGGACAACTGTCATTCATGGAGAGGGCTGTTCGCAGTTAAGCACAAAGAATTTTGGTCTCCTTTGAGATGAAAACACTTCAAAATTGCTTTTAGTCTCAGAAGAAAGTATAATAAATATTGATTTGTTTTTTCCACACATCATCAAACTTTACTTCTCTGTCCAGAACAGAAATAAAGCAGTGAAGGTGAGGTTGTTTCCTCAGGATCACCAACTTAGAGTCCTGCAATCACCACATGCTGCCCAGCTGCCAGATCTTGTGCACTAAAGAAGGGCACTCAGCAAGACACATGATGCACAGGCAGCCTGATGATATTTTGAATTTTATTTTGTCCCTTTGTTTAACCACTAAATGGAAGAGCAGAGCCTAGCAAAAAGACACCATTGCAAGATACTGGAGTGTTCTAGTTCTATTGTTGCAGGATGTTAGTATTTGATTATGTCACTTTCACATTATTGCTTTGCCGTAACATGCTGCATAACTAATAATCTGCTTATCTAGTTGTGTATTATTGGTTTTATTATTGTTATTGTCATTCTGCTTTTCCCTCAAGCACAGATCAGAGAAGAACAGAAGACTTATTTGCCTCTTAGAGCAGACAGGAATGAGCATCATTTCATCAGCTTCAAAAAGATTCTGTTGATGGTAAAGTTGCAAAAGAGAAGGAAAAATATGTTTATTTTGATAATTATTTCCTCTTTATTTTGCACATAACAATGACATTGCCTCAAACTATGTTTCACTCTGGTGAGTCAGGTTTGCAGGATCAAGTCCTGGCTATTATAAATGTAATGAGCCTGTCAACTCACCAAAAAATTGATGGAGTTTTCCCCACCCATTTGTGAAACTGGTAAATTAAATGCCACTAACAGAGAAATATCCTACTATGACTGATTATAACTACATGCAGTTTCTCCCATTGATATTTGTTCCAATTTCAAATACAATTTGATGTTGGATTTTCTTTCCACTTTTTTGTTTTCAAACAGCTTATACACCAATTTCACCAGGAGGAGAATCTTTTTACTAGAGACAAGACTTTAATCTAAGACTGGATAACATTGTAGAAAACTTGGGTTTGATCAAAATGGAACAAAATGGCTGTAAATTTAAAGACCAGGTCTTTGCAACAAGCTAATTATAAGCATTAATAAGCTTGAATCTGGAGAAAAAAGAAGCTTCAGCCAGACCTAAACAAATTGAGTCCTACAGTTGCACAGTGCCAGTTAATTCTGAACTGACCTTACAGGTGTGAACTGAGAGAGCAGCATATTGCCATGCTCAGCATTGGGCCATACCTTTCCAGACCTTTGCAGTGGGCTGTAGAGCATGTAGACAAACTGAGGTAGAATTACTGCCATGCCTACAATATGACATCCTTGTCCAAACACCACTAGCCACTTGCAGTAAAAAAGACTAACAATGCTAGTGGAAGGATTTACTATACCAGCTTTTCAGAATGAAAATTACACCATTCTTTCCTCCTGTGTTTCATCCTTGTCATGACTAAGGTCTGGCACTAAAGCAGCTGTAGGGCTCAATATGGTTGATGCTGGCTGGTTGCTTTGTCCCATGCTGCATATGCATTGTTTATAGATTAAGATACATATAGAGGAGAAATAGCGATACTGGAGTTAGGCTGGATTCTCCTCATCCCCTGCAACCCATCTAGGACACCTAGTGTGTCCACCTATAATTAAGGGAATAAATGTCTCTACAGTGATCCATGTACATGTAGGTAGGTCAGACAATTCTTTGAAAGTTTTACCATATTATGGCAATATACTAATGTTCCAGCAGTTTCCTTAAAGCTGTAGCTGTTGTCCCTCCTCAGGATTTTCTTCTACAAGTTTCAACTTACCTATGTCATTTTTACAGCAGAACAGCTCTTGTACAGCTGGCAGATCCCTAGTAGGCGGAAAGCATGTAACTCCAGAGAAACCCACAGTCTTGTTATGGTTTAACCTAGCCAGCAAATGAGCACCATGCAGCCACTGACTCACTCCCCTCAGTGGGATGGGGAATATAATTGAAAGAGTAAAATTAAAAAAAACTCATGGATTGAGATACATACAGTTTAATAGGTATAGCAGAAGCCACATAGACAAGCAAAGTAAAAGAAGGAATTAATTCATCACTTCCTGTGGGTCAGCAGGTGTTCAGATATTCCCAGGAAAGCACGGCTCCATCACATGTAATGGACACTTGGGAAGACAAATGTCACAATCCTGTGTATTCCCTTTCCTCCTCCCCCCAGTTCTGTACGCTGAACATAACACCAAATGGTACAGTAAGTCCCTTTGGTCAGTTGAGGTCAGCTGTCTCGGCTGTGTCCCCTCCCAGTGACTCGCGCTCCCCCAGTATATTCACTGGTGGGGCAATGTGAGAAACAAAAATGTTCTTGAAGATATACAGCACTTCTCAGCAGTAACTAAAACATCCCCGTGTTATCAACATGGTTTCCAGCACAAATCCAAAACACAGCCCCATACCAGCTGTTATGAAGAAAGTTAACTCTACTCCAGCCAAGACCCGCACAAATCTACACCAGCAGAAGTTCTGTTTTGCATTGGGTCTATCACTGTAAGGAACACAAATGTCCTTATTTCTGACCAGTGATCAGAAACTCAACTCCCTCACTGTTATTCAAAAGTGCATTGCTGGAACCACTATTGATATTAAGCAATTGCTGCTGCGAATGTGCCAGATGGTGTTACACACCCAGACAAGGCTGACATCGGTTAGTTCAAGAGTCTTTCACAGTCACATGAACTTTTTCATAGTTGAACAAATTACAAATAATTTACTATTATATTCTTCCCATCTCAAGATTATTGGAAGATTCTTTTAATATCTTAATATATGCAAATACAACGACAGATATAGAAGTCACAACAGTATGATTTCTTTTATTCCACTGACAGACAATGAATTCAGGATGAAACAGAACATAAAGCCAAATTCCACAGATTTTTCCATGTACTGTGCACAGCTTCTTCAGAGTCAATAGCTGATTCATACCTTCGCCATCACATGCACGGTCATTGTTTGCATGTCTTGAACCTCTTTTCTAAAGAACTAGTTTCAGTTTACCTCAGTG
>NW_008687072.1:98291-111648 GCF_000695815.1 Acanthisitta chloris | reverse complement strand
GCAGGAATGTTTCTATATGTGCCTACTGGGAAAAGATTAGAAAAAAAGAAAAATTCCACTTCCTAGTTTTGACTGTCCTTCAAATACAGTATGGTTCAGCAATCCCCTCCTGACAGGCCTTACCTGCTTGGCTGCTGTATAGATGACTCAATTAGTTATCTGATTGCTTGTATAGATGTATAAAACTCATAAATTGCTTCAGACCATTTTTCAGGAGGAAGGCACCAGAGAAAGCCAGAGGGTTTCCAGGTTGAAGGACTACAGTCTGCTGATGAGCTCCCTTGTTTTCCTCTTTTATAGGAGATTCCAGGTTGCAGCACAGCACTAAGAGTTTTGGAGAGTAACTGGGGAGGAGACACTGTCCAGGCAGCTGGGGAACATGCTTGTTCAGCACACTCATGCTGCAGCTTTGGCCAGCTGGACTTACATCCAGTGCCCCACAGAGATTAAAGCTAACCTTATGCAGAATGCCAGGGTGGCACTACTAATACCTGGTGTACTTTATGGTTTGAGCTGCAACGGACCCAAAAAGAAGAAGGACATCTGCATTGCCCAGTGATCATGAAGACAGATCAAGCTAACATAGTAACTAGTGCTAGCACAGTGTACTAGAAATGAACCCCAGTAGGATAGTCACATATGGATGGGTGGTTTCAGTTCCATCCATGCTAGAGTGTGGCTGATGCACAGCCTACTAGGAAACAAATATGTGTATAATGTGTGAGCTATGTTAAGCCTGAGTTATGTATTGAGCAATGACACCCTGTACCCATCCATCCACCTACTTACCCCTGCAACACACTAATCTAACAGCAAATATTTTAATAAAAGGCTCATTTGGGTTTGTATCACGCTATTGTTTTGGGAAAACAAGTTTATAGTTTTTGTAATGTCCATCTTCCCTTTCCCCAAACACTGCTTCCTGCCAATCATGAAGGAACACAGAGTGCCAGGCACTTTGACAGGATGTTTGTTTGCTGCTGACGCTAGCCAAGTTGCAAGTCTCAGCACTTATACTGAACATCCAAACATAAGAAAATGTCTTGAACAATTATTTTAACATTAATAGGGTTGTTTATACTCTAAAACAGCAACAGATTATTCCCAGGTGAGGAAAAGTTCCTGGTGAACCCATAATCTTCAACACTTCGTATTATCATAGTTCTGCAGAGCAGATACCAGACAACTTACAGCACTCTCTTAAACACAACTAGACCTTTCTCAGTACTGTCAGTAAAGTAACAAATAATACCAGCATTCCCCAGGCTGAGAGCTATGAAGACTATGCTTATACTGAACATCCAAACATAAGAAAATGTCTTGAACAATTATTTTAACATTAATAGGGTTGTTTATACTCTAAAACAGCAACAGATTATTCCCAGGTGAGGAAAAGTTCCTGGTGAACCCATAATCTTCAACACTTCGTATTATCATAGTTCTGCAGAGCAGATACCAGACAACTTACAGCACTCTCTTAAACACAACTAGACCTTTCTCAGTACTGTCAGTAAAGTAACAAATAATACCAGCATTCCCCAGGCTGAGAGCTATGAAGACTATGTCTTTTCTTTTTTCTTTTCTTTTCTTTTCTCTTTCCTTTTCTTTTCTTTTCTTTTCTTTCCTTTTCTTTTCTTTTCTTTCCTTTTCTTTCCTTTTCTTCGTTTCTAAACTTTCTTTTCCTTTTCAGAAATTAATCTAAAAAAGTCACTAGTTAGCATTCTGTAGGCAGACTTCTGCTCTGATTACGAAGCATAATTATTTCAGGACATCAAATATTGATGTAACAGTGTGAGATATAGTGGAAAGGCAATGAGAATGGCTTGCCAGGAATCTCAGTAGTTCATTATGCATTTTCTATGTGCTGCTCCAATCTCTGCTGTTAACCTGCTCGTGTATCTTCCAGATAAAAACCAGCTAGGGCTTGTTTGGATCTCTGTGGAGAAAGAGGCTGGGTCATTTTACTCAAAATGGTGGTAACTGTGCCTGTTTGAACAGAAGAAAGTAAAGTCTTCAAGACAGATGATATCCCTACAAGAGCCTAAGCAGTGATTTGTGTAGTATTATTGACTACAAATCCATCAAGAAAGAAGGATTAATTCAGAACATAAAGGTTCAAACTGGTCACAGGTTAGAGAATTATTCTATTCACAGGCTTATGTCTCTCTCTGTCAATCCATTCTTAAGTGTTGGAAAGCTTCTGTTTATTTTCCTCTCAATATTCTATGTCTCTGTACATATCTCATGTGTAGTGAGTGTGCTCAGACTCAGGGTCCTATTTGTTTTCTCAGAAAGGCAGTATGTGACAACAACTAAGTTACCATTTTAGAAAGGACTTTAAAAAACACATTTTTATATATTTTAGAATGGATTAATATCCAATTTAAGGTAAGAATGTGCCACACTAGGTTTTGGAAGACATGTGCAGTATAATCAAGTAGCTGCAGAGCTCTGAGTGATGGAGTGTCTCTATTCCCAAACTTAAGACTGTTTACCTTCTAGGCATGTACATAGTTCTTAGGTTTCCAGCTTGCATCTTTTCTCAAAAAAATCAGCTGCATTGCCTCACAACAGTTTTCTATGCCTGGACTTGTGGGTAAAACAGTAAAAAGCAGTGCTTTTGAGAAATGCTCCGTGGGGCTTTCCTGGGTAGCTGACTTGCACATACGCAGAAGGGACCAATGACTGAGCCTGATGACATCTCTCAATAGCATATTGACACAGGAACTGAAAGAATAGTCAACCTCAATAAACAGTGTTGATTGTTTTTTTCTGCTATTGACCAGGTAGTCAAATTGACTTCCCAGAGATTTAATCCTAACTATGCAAGAATAATTTTCCATGTAAACAGAAACATAACTGGGTCACCGTTTATTTAGCCAGACCCCTCAGCAGTCCCTTCTCTGTCTTAATGGTCTGAGACCAGCGTATGTTCATTATCCACAGCATCACCTCTGCACATCCAACATAAATGCTTGTTCTTTCATCTTGACAGCCTCAATGGACTGTGGACAAAGTGACCTCTCAAGGCCACATGATTTGCAGCTTCTGCAAATAACTATGCTAATCCCATATGTGGAAATTATCTATGTCTTCAATGAGTCTTGTATTAAAAAAGTACCGTGTTTAAGGACATTACAACAACTCAGAACAGGATAAGTAAGGGGGTTTTGCTGCTAGCAGTTTCTTGTTATGTCATAGGATATATTACTTTGTCTTCCTGGATGTAACTGGTTTGAGTGGAGAATGGGTGCCGTTACACATGCCACATTCCTATGTTCAGAACTGCCAGGTTTGAGGATGTGGATAAAGTACTCCCTACCTCTATGGGGTCCATATGCTTGTGCAAAAATCCTGACACATATAGTGCTATCCTGGTTGTGGATCTTCACTTGAATACAGAGCTGGAATAATGCCACCATAGACCTGGGAAGCACTCCTGGATCCACCAGACTAGATATGGCCTTTGCCATAATTGCTCATTGTAGAAAGGCAGGAAAAGTATTTGCCTCGCTCTGCTTTTAGACTCCTTAGATTTAAAGACTTTGCTTTTCAGGTACTGAGCTGCAAGGTTTTGTAAACAGAGGTTACATGTTTTCGTAATATGCACTTGCTGCATCTTCTGTCTCATCAGACGCTTTCACTGTATCATAGATATAAAATGTTGATGATGACATGCATTTGCCATACATCTGTGAAAATCTGTGCTGGAGATCAGAGCATGCTCTAAGCTGACCACTTTCATTGCCCTTTGTAAAACCAGCCTTCCATATCAGCTGATCTTCCACAGCAAAACATGAAAAATAACAGATGCAGAAAGAGAACATGCAAAGACAATACAATGATATGAAGCAACAAATTCAACCTCCTTTAGGTTTGGGTTTGATTCTCTTCCATGCTGTACTTTAGCACTTAGGTGCTGTGGTGACTAACTAAAACAGATGCATCAGCTAGATTAAACAGGCAGGGTCTTTTAGTGGGTTTTTTGGTGGTTTTTTTTGTGGTTTGCTTTTTGGTTTGGTTTAGTTTGTTTTTTTCCCCTGCCTGTAAGTATCTATCTGTGAATATTGTCACAAGTCTTTGAGGAATCTCTTTTTCAAGACCCAAGAGGTCCCTGACCATATTGTTCTACCCAGGCATGTTAAGGTGTGGATCCCAAAAACCACATGGGAAAGGCACTTCTCCATTGCTTCAGGGAAAAATTATATTCAGAACAAAATGTACCAGAAATCACAGCAAAGAGTTTCATTACAATCGAAAGGAAAGTACAAGCAGAATTTAAATTGCATGTATGAAATCTCATTTAAAAATTATGTTCACATAGCTATTAGCTATTGAAAACAGTTTAACTTTCAGAACTAGGCCGTAGCAGTTCTGTTTTACAGACCTTGAAAACAACAAAAGAAAAATGGGCTTTTTACAATAAGAAGCAGACTTCACAAAAAAAAAAAATAGAAAGGGAAGAGAAAAAGGAAAAACTAATGAAACCAGGGGTTAAGTGAATTTAGTTTTGTTCCTTACATAAGTTTTGGTGTTGTAAAATATGGCACGTTTTGTACTGTATGTTCCCTCAGAAAGCCAAACAGAAACTTGTCATCATGGGTTTGAGAGCACAAGGCCTCTCCTTTCTCATGTTTCAACTAAACAGTCTCCACTTGGGCTGAGGAACATATCATATATCATAAATCACTCTCTGATAGATATTTGGCAGCTATTCAGAACCCCAGGCTATGCAACATACAGTATGGAACATTTTTAAGGTGGAATCTAGATTTTGTAACTTAAAGACTTAATAACATCTCAAGACATTTTACTATTTCCTGGTACAAAGAAAAAAAAAGGTACCTAAGAAAGCAGAATTCTCCATATGGTTTTAGGTTCTGAATAATGCACGGTTATATACATACATACATACATACATACATGCATGCATGCATACAATAAGCCACGGAACTGTAAACCTGCAGGGTTTATTCAACTGAATGAAAATGAAAAATAAATTAAGGAGCATGATTACAGCTAACCCTTAAAGCAATGAAATAGCAAAGAAGTATTGGAATCTATTTTTCAGCTGTTAAAGGTCTTAACTATTTCATTGCCTTGGAAGACAAGATGTTTTAGAAACCCCAGAACATGTAGTGCAGACACTGGTGGTTTTGATAAAAAGATTTCATCCAAAGATATTTATCTTCTCATTTATGAAGTGCCATGAGTACATAAGGCAGAGAGAGAACTGATGAGAAAAATGGCATTAAGTAGAGTACACAACTGATGATAATTAACCCCTTCATCACAGTGCAGCATTGATCATCTCAAGAAAATATACTCTGTCATCATTTCAAGGCAGCAGCACCTACTAGGAAGTGTGTATTGAATGACAAGATTATGCAAGAACTGTTTCCCTGAGTGTACACAGTGTGTCACAGGACACTTATGGGTTGACTTTATGTTTTTGGAATGTGTTGTAGTATTCTCAATGTACTTAGGCTGAGCAGTTCTTAGAAGGATAAAATGGAAACAGGAGGAATTGCAGAGCACGTGGCGTAGAGGGACACATGGGGAACAAAATAAAGCTGCTGCACACATCTAGAGCAAGTTGAATTAAAATTACGTATTTACTGAGGCTTTTAGAAAAACAAAGTAATAAGTTCTAATTATATTTTATAATCGAGGCTCTAGTCTTATTAACATTTGGGACTGCAAAAAAAATTTCACTTAAAAATTATTCTGTTTACACTTGCCACTTTGTTTAATGTATGCAGTGATTTGCAATGTTTTATTATATTTAAAATGAGAATATGAAAAATTATAACTCAGTCAGTGATTTGCCTCAGTCAGACAGGTTGTTTATGCCAAAAATATCACAGCATTCGTTCTTGAATCCAACCACTGCTTGATCATCTAACTTAAATCAAGGACAAATAATCCAGAGCCTTCTGATCACAAAATGCTGAAAATTTAGGTCATTATTCTGCATATTAACCTCTCTCTTTAAAGTTTTCTAAAGCTAAGCATATAGAATTTAACAGGCAATACCACATTGCACATTTCCAAGATGGTCAGTACAGTGAAGTTGAACAGTGATAATCTTTCTTGGTTTTTACATGTTTGATAGTTTCACTCTTCATCTGAGTATCAGCAGAAGACTGCCAAGGAGCTGATACAGTTTATTAGTGAAAATACATTTTTCTACTCTATATAAAGACAGTTCTCTGAGCAGGCAGCAGGCCATTTAAAACATCAAGAAATGAGAAATCTTTACTAATTTCTGCCCTTACTGCTCCTCCAACTCACAGTCTAAATGATTAACATCCTGTTTATATAGATGCATATGCTACGAAGGTCATATAGGAGTTTCTATTCTAACCTTCTTTTCCTGTAACCCTGAATTTCAATTTGTCACTTTTCAGTCTTGAAAGTGTCTGCTGACCCTTTCATTCTTGGTTGATACCTGAAGAAGCCTATTTATTTATTGCTTTGCAGGTCAAATAGGTCATGCTCAGCCCCTGCAGATCTCAGGATTTCCTACCAAGCATTTCTTGCTGTATGAATACATGTGTGCATATTTATAAACTGTGTTGTACTCTCTGAGAACTAAGATAAGGGTAAAAAAAAGAAGGTACAATACACAGAAGTGTCTATGCTTTGCAAGAATTCTCCCAACATTCGTGTAGGAATCTGTGAATATATATATTTAAATCGAATATTAATTTAACATAAATTATTAATGAATATCACAGCTGTAATACAATAAAAAGGTATATCCCTATAGACAGAGGTACTGCATGCAGTATTTAAACATGGTAGTCTGGCCCAAATCACTGGGAAATATCAATGTAATACATCCTGTATTTTGCAGAACTATTAGAACATAAGATCAAAAACCTTACCTCTTTTTCAACATGTAAGGGGACCATGTTCTTCCAGATGTTTCATCCACGTGTTTTCTTTCATAGAATCATGGAATCATTAAGGTTGCAAAAGACCTCTAATATCATTGATTACAACTCTTAACATAATAGTGCCATGTTCACAGCTAAACCATGTCCCCAAGTGCTACAACTACATGGTTTTTTAAAACTTCCAGGGATAGTGATTCCATCACTTCCCTGGGCAGCCTGGTTCAATGCCTGATCACGCTTTCAGTGAAGAAATTAACTTAGAACTTATTATTGTCAAAACTTGATTTTGCTTTTTAGATACATTTTGGCTATATTAAGTAATGACAGAAAAAATAGAATGATTTCACTGGAAATGCCTGAGCACCTCTAGACTGAGGCAGCTGTCACTAGGTATATTAAAGATCATACTTTGATCTTTCTTCTTTTCAACTGTGTCTCAAGTTCTCAGGTGACTTCTTACACCAGCGAAATTTCTATGTTCATGTTTCAATCTTCAAAATTCTTTTTTAAATATACC
This sequence comes from Acanthisitta chloris, assembly GCF_000695815.1. Lineage (NCBI taxonomy): Eukaryota > Metazoa > Chordata > Aves > Passeriformes > Acanthisittidae > Acanthisitta > Acanthisitta chloris. The sequence continues at coordinate 104,229 of NW_008687072.1, read as the reverse complement.
TTTCAAACTAAAATTAGATGTCCACTGCCACTGAAAATAAGTAAGTTGGATAAGTAATCTTTGAAGGTGTTAGGCTTGTTCTGATGAATAAATTGTTAATTTGTAATTGGTTGTATCCTTAGCTTCCATCTGAAACAGAGAAGAGCAAAAACTTACCTTCCTAAATTATCTTTGAACAGTGCCCACTCATGCAAGGCCTTTAGGGCTGCTTCTATTAAAAAGGAAATAAAATTCAGGAGACTTATTAGAATAAATTCTTGAATCTGATTCACACTTTATTTTAATTCCTCCCTGCTTCTTTTCTATACAATGTCTATTTAGAAAGATCTGAAAACATATCACTGGGGGAGAAGAGAAATGGATGCTTATTATTAGAGAAGGGTTAGTCAAGGTGTTAGTCTTTCTTGCCTTCAAAAGCACAGTCTTGGAGACTAAAGTAGGCTTGATTTTTGGGAGGTAAGAGAGCATTACTAGTTATTAATTATAAAATAGGCCATATAAAGAGGAAAACCTGACAGGCTAGTGAAGTTTCTAAGCTGAGATGTTATGTCCTATAATTCAGTCATCACACTTATTAAACAAAACCAGAAACACTATTAACAATGAGGTTAAACAAGGGGTCCTAGACACTTCTTAAGTCATGAATAGAACAAAATTTTTGCCAGCACAACAGAAAAAAAGGCATCTGTGAGGAACCAGCCTCCTTTTTCAAGGAAATTGGCTTCACTATTTTATTTTTTTGATGTCATGTATTGACCATGAGTGTGTCATGGTGTCAGCTACAAGCGTAAAGTTTTACTATTTCCTGAATAATCTTTACTCTTCTTCACAAAATGGATCCCAGCCAGCTGCTTTCCAAGCTATGGGAACATTTCTCATAAACTGCTATTTCCATGTGAAGATAAAAACCAGTGAAATCCTTTACCCTCAGAGGACAGATACAAACATATCACAAAGGTGGGATATAAGGAAGAGTCTCTGCAGTGAAGGAGCAAAAACTTGCCATGTAATTTACTACTTTTTTTCTAATTGTAAATGTCCCACCATGTCCCTTAGAAAGAAGGATATGTGGAAGGCAGCCTGGCTGCATGTGGTGCTTCAGGAGCAAACATTTCTGGTAGGGTGATCTGTGGACCTACCAAGCAGTACCTCAGGCCATGGCAATGGTTTTTGCGCAGAATAAGGAGAACTTTAGTGCTCCTGGGAAGCCCTCTGGTCTGGAATTTCTGCAACATTACTCACAGCAGCTACAAATGGCTTTTCATATTCACCTAAAAGACATCTTAAGAAACAGTTATGACTTCACAACATTTTCTTAAAATTCAACTGTAGAATGCTCTTGTCTGATTTAAGAAAAAAATAAAATTAGCTAATGTTAAACCATCACTAAAAAGTATGTGGTTTTGGACCTTATAGTCACACACTGGCTGAGTAAATTAGTTTCCCCTACTTGTCTTATTTAACCTTATGGTTTAGAGAGATGAACTTTCCCCATTACCTATCATACGATATCACAGTTCATAGTGTCTTATTCACTGAAAAGGAAGAAGCAAGTTGGCCAAATTCCCAGGGGACAGATAGCTTGTCATATTTTCCAAGATTTATTTGTGAAAAAGCACTCAGGATAATTTCTTTTTTTTGCAGCCCTCACTGTTTCTGCTTTGAGCATCATTATCAGAAACTGAGTTTCAAGATTCATTTGGAATTACAATCACAAGCAGTCAAGAAGGACTTTTCTCTCCTGCAGTCATTGGCTGCTCCACTTAGTTATTCAAAATTTCCTTATAATTATGATTGCATATTTTAACGTCATGCATCTGGTTCTGCCTCTCCCTCCGTTTGTTTCCCTGTTCCCAAGATAATTACATTTTGACAAAAATTTATTGAGACATCTGTTTTTTGCTTCAGATGTCCAGGTCATTCTGCAGCCATAACAGCGATTCAGCACATCTCAACCATTTTCACCAAGGAGGGGGTTGCTGTAACTAAACCGATGGCCAGACTGGGGGGAACCTCAGTATAAATCTGCCAGCTGGTTTAAGGTGGAAAGTGGCAGGATACTTGGGAATGAAAGGGGAGATGAAGCTGAGCATCCTTCTGACAATGCTATCCTTCCAGCACATTTAGTTAACCTCTAATAAAGATAACTTGCACAAAATCAGCAGTGATAGCAAGCAATCACTCTGACTGCCAGGAAATACTGAATTACCGCAGTCAAGGGATAGGGGAGATTGGCAAAACTCAAAGTAAATTTTAATAGCGCAGTAGACAGAATCTAGATTAGAGCATTTCGTGAAGCAGCAGGCAGGAATAAAGCAATTTGTTGAAAGGAGAGGCTCTGTGTCCAAATACATGACCTATGTGTTTAAAACCACTGCCTTCCTGACTAGCCCAAATTTGGATCTGTGGCACAGTAATCCAGATTATATTTCAGCATCCAGTCTTGCATGTGGCTACCTTAGAATTTAACACATACTGGAGGAAAATGATTTAAAGACTGCACCGTCAGACATTCAGGAGAAGCCGGACCTAGAATGCTTTATACCTGCTACGACCACAACTTAGTCCTAAAATCAACTGCCAATCTCCTTTAGAGGTGGCAATGCTTTGTATTTTTCTCTATTCACATTGAGCATGTGTTACAAATATTGTGTGAATGGTCTGCTGTATTTTCCACCTCATGAACTACCAAAATAACATGCAAAGTACTCTGTGCATGGCATTAACCAGCATTTATGTTCATCTGTGGTAGGGAGAACTTGGAGAAATTATTATTAGGAGCCTAAAGGTCATTTTAGTAAGACTCTCCCAAATTCCAAACAAACCCCAGTTTATCATTATTAAACCTCATGGTCACTAAATCCTACATAATAAAAAATTTCCTGCTGCTCCATAGGACTTCTCTCACAAAACTCAAAGGTAACCTTTCAAAAGTTAACAGAAAATGTTAAATTTTCTAGCGTGTCTTTAAGCAGAGAAACATCCATTTTGTACCATGACACCAGTGCCTCATCACGTTTTGTAAAGGAGGAGATGTTTTCTTGTAGAAACCAAAGTTTGTCTTTCAGCTATAGGAAATTAACTGCTTCTTTTGAAGATGTGATATTCCCTCCATACCCCAGGGCAAACAATGTAGTTTATACTTTAGCCATTCCTCTATTGTAGTGTAAGAAAGGCAGAGTGGTCATGGGCCAGAAAAGGAGTTACTCTATGCACTACTTTTATAAGAACTGAAATTAGTTACTAGACATTCCCTGAAGAGAAAGATACATCACAAAAATGGGTGATCCTCTCTGCCTGTTAACTCCATAGCCTGAAACAACACAGGAAAGAGCAAAAAGTGTGAGTTTGTTTGGGGTTATTAATAATATGAAATAGGAATTTCTTGAGTTGGGTCAGGTTCAGATGGAAATAACTTTCAAATGGCAATATGCAATTACAATTACAAAGTTTAGTTGGCTTTTACAGGGAAATTCCTCCCTCCTACCACAAAGTGATCACTGGGCATTTTTGCTTGCTGGACAATTTTGTGCTAGGTACTCCTGGTAAGATCTTAGTTTCTTTGTTGTCAACGGTGTTTTAATGTTCTCCATGTTGCTGTTGCATCTGAGCTAAACCAGCTTGACTTTTGAGAAGCTGAAGAGGTGTACTTTGGGGAAGGGAGAAAGAAAGGAACACCTTAATTCATTCCTATATCTCTGGGAAAATAAATGTTTCCACACACACCTATGATCCTGGGGCAGAGGCTGAATGCAGGGTGCATAAACTGGTGAGCACATGAATCATTGACAAATATTCTTCTACTTGTTCATCTAAACATTGCTCTTTGGAAAATGCCCTTTATGGGATATATGAGGTGTGAATTCAATCTCTGTCTTCACTCAGTGTCTGTCATTTACTGAGCTTTCATTGCCAGCTGTGCCACACCACATCAGTTGGACTAGCAATGAGTGTCAGCTTTACAGGTTATCCCAAGAGGCCCTGCAAACTCATCTCAAGTGTAGCACTCATTTCAATCTCAGATGAGATCATTCAGATGAGACAGGCAGGGTACCAGCTGCATGATATTTTTTTTTCAGCATGAGGAACGTATGGTGTTGAGAGAGGCTAATAAAGACCTATTTGAAAGCAAAAAGGACTTCAAGCATTGTTCACTTTTTGGTTACATGTTCTCTAGATACCAACATAATGACCCAAGCTATTTCTTCTTAAAACCAGACTGAATGTGCAGGAATGAAAACAAACAAACAAACAGAAACCACAAAGCAAAACAACACATTCCTTGATTTTCCCATGCATTAATAGAAATAAATACCATTTATTTAGCTTCATGAAATCTCTGACAATGGACATTGACAAAGAAGATGGAATGTATCTAGGGCAAAGGAAGACTCAAACCCCTACATGTTTGCTGATGTTAAATCCAGATGTTTTGCTGGCTGCTCAGATTTGATAAATGTAACAGTGATAATGACCACTATATAACAGTAGTTTTATCTCACGGACCTATTCATAAATTTCCCCCATATCATTGTTCATAAAAGCTCCACATATGTGTATTACTAAAAGAGAAATAAAAGAGTAAGTGTTTAGCGTGTGCTCTTATTTGTTGGCTGCTATGTGTTCCTGTGGCTTAATGCATCCGTTTGTGCCCATTTGCTATTGGCAAGTTGTGTCTGATACAAAAAGCATTTTGATTCCTGAATTATTAATTCACAGATCAGAACTGTGATGAACAAGAGCCATTCAAACTCAAGTTTGAGTGAATACATTGTTTTGATTTAATCTAATTAATAAACCAGCAAGTCTTCATCTTGAATGTTGAAAATTTCTCTGTTTTCATAAGTAACAGTAATTTACAAATCTTCAGGACACTTCAGGAATATTTTCAGTTAACGTAGACAGAAAAGTGTTATTGTTATTTTATGTGTTGCATTTGCACAGTTCATTGTAGTATTTTGCTGAATTAGTATTTTAGAAATATGTTAATCCCATAATGACAGTTAGTGTATTAAAGGTGTTCTTACACCAAGACCAGAAAATGTGTTACTCTTACTTTTTTTAGTGCTATTCTTCCTTTTTTCACTATACTTACTCTCTCTGATGTCAGATTTGTCTAATCTGCTTCCACACTGAATCTGAATTTACTTCTGCTCTAAAAAGAGTTCTCAAAGTACTGTATATGAACCCCAATGTGTCACTGAATTGCAACATAGGATAGTGCAATTCTGTAAGGTCTTGCAAGAAGAAGAAAAGCATTTCAGGAGTTCTAAAATACAATATTGAGACCGTATTTCAGTCATGAGGTGGAACATCCTAAATGCCACCCAAGAAATATTCTGTTCTTTCTTATAGGAAAAAAAATCATCTATTATTCTTCAAAATGATACGCATCCATAAAAATCATTCTTTTTTTTTCTATTTTATTCAAGCATGCAATACTACAAGACCCGAGTACTTCATGACATGAGAACTAACACAATGAGCCAGCATGTTTGGGAATGTTATCTGAGGAAGGTCTGAGTGATCTACAGCCTGATTTTGGAACTCCCAGACCCTGACATACCTGTCAGCAGTCCAGCTGATGTCAAACATTTGGTCATACCAAAAGAATGTCTGAGAAATAACAGACACTTATTGCATCATTTTTTCTGATGGCTGTGCCTTCTCCAGGAACTCCTGTAAAAGGGCTGTAGCCCACCTGTCTGTGTTTCTCTTCACTCCAAAATTATGGTACAGGAGAAATGCCTGGCTTTTGCCATCTTCATATTCTGGTACTGCACAGTCAGTCTTACAAGTTTGTTTTGTATCCGACCTCCACCTCCTTGCAACCACATAAAAACCTGCTCTTGTGGCTAAGTGTACCCTGAAAGGCTTAAAATAATTTTGAAAAAGCACTAATTTTAGCCAGTCTCTGCATAGTTTATGCTGAACAGAG
>NW_008687072.1:73116-98259 GCF_000695815.1 Acanthisitta chloris | reverse complement strand
GAATATGTAGTGACAGCCTCTGGCAGGTTGGGTCAGCCTTCAACTCACTGCACACAGAGAGAATTGCAATTACTCACATTCTCTGTGATGTTAAAACATGGGCAGCCATTAGAATTTGTGCCATTGGACACAGCTTAAAAGAGGAAAAAGTTAATTTCTTCCTTTATCCCTAGAAATAAAAAAAAAGCCTCTCTCTTTCATGCTGACCAGAAAGTGTGAGGCAACTGATCAATTCAGCTGGTGCAGAAGCTTTGCATAACCGCTGCATATCTACAGTCTGCCTGTACGAAGACTACAGTCTTCGTATCTCTGTAATGAAACGGCACAACTTGCTGCTCCCTCTTCCCTCCAAGTAGCTTACTTGCACAGCTGCACTAATGTCTGCCTGTGTCTACTGTTCCACTTCAAGGAATAATTCAGAGATTTTCCCTTGCTGCCACTGAGCTAGAGCCTTTTCAAAGGAAACTGTCATGCATCTTGTTTTGGAAGTTTACAGGACAAGAGTTATTTCACAGTCCTTGTGGAAACGACCCCACAATCTTAGCCCTCAGGTCCAGCCAGTTCCACTATGGTCTGTATCAGACTCCTGATGAAAAGGATGTGGACATAGTTCCTGTGTTAGCCCATATCCCAGGAGCTGAATCAAGGTTTGGGCTAAGTTAAACAGGGTAATCTATGCATATGAAATACATGGCAATGCTGCAGTTCAGTTAGAATTCATTTACCAGTATTTTTTCCTCTTCTGTATAGTCTTTCCAGATTTCAGCTGAAAACAAAATGCGGAAGACCACAAAACAAGAATCATTCTTGTAGTAGTTGTACCCCAAAGGAAAAGACATTCTTGAAAATCCCCCAAGCAATCTGAACCTTGTGAGAGTCCCAGGTGAAAGTATTCAACAAACCTAATAAATACAAATATTTTTCTGTATTGAAATAAAGGTCCCAAAACTTATGCCCCTCCCGAGTACTGCCATCAAGAAGCTCATCATTTCCTCCATGATTTCATTCAAAGAAGTCATTTCACATCGAAAACAAATTTGCCAGTAGCAGAAGGAATTTGGTATAAGTTGTTCTACAAATCAGTATCAACTGTGGTTATAAAAACTTTTTGTACAAGTCAAGGTGTTGGTATGGGGTTGCCTCTGTGGAAGAGTTTGGTGTGCTCTTTGCTAAACACAGATGGCTCCAACAGCCCCACCACAGGATACAGATGAACCCATCAGCCAAGATGGTGTTACCTTGTAGGAAACATATTTAAGAATGAGCAAAAAGAAACTGCACAGGCCATGAGCAATGAAGGAAAAAAGGAGTGAGGAATGAGGGAAAACAGCCTGAGGAATGGACCTGTGGATAGCAAGGTCAGAGAAGGATATAGAGGAAGAGCTGGAGCAGAGATTCCCCTGCAGCTCCTGGAGGAGACCACACTGGAGCAGTAATTTCCTTGTAGCCCATGAAGAGGACACCAACAGAGTAGATGGCCACACTGCTGCCCATGGATCAAGTGCTTATTTCCTGAAGGACTACTGTGTGAGATACCCCACTCTAGAGCAGGGGAAGAGCAAGGAAGGAGCATCAGAGGGGAGCAGTTATGGACAGATTGTAATCCCCAATTCCTCATCCTCCTCTGCTACTTGGAGAACGACTAAGTTGTAGCATATGGGAATGAAGGATATGGGAATGAAACAGTGAAGTTGCACTTTGGAAAAATGGGGAGGTGAAGAGAAGATGTTTAACTTTTGTCTTTGTTTTTTTTCCCCCTCATCCAACTCTAATTTTAATCAGCAACAAATCAAGTTAATTTTCCACACACCAAGTATATTTTGCTTGTGAGGGCAATTTTTAAGTAACCTTCCTGTCTTTATCTAAATTCACCAGCTTTTTCATCTTATTTTCTCTCTCCAATGCTTTTGAGGACAAGCAGTGAGAGAGCAGCTGGGTACGGATCTGGCAGCCAGCCAAGATCAACACACCGCAGACACAAAAGGAGATATTCTGGTTTCAAGAAAGTTGAAAGCAAAAAATGACACAACCTTCAGGTCAGCAAGGAGTGATTTTGTACAGCCAGATCTGGTTCTGCTAAAGAACATGTGAACAAGCTCTGGAAGGACCCATAGTGAGCAGCCACACACAAAGAGCTCACCTGCACAAACTTCACCTAAAGTGTGGATTTTCTGATGGGGAAAGGAAAACCAAAACCAAAACATATTTTTTAGTTAAAATAAGCCCATATAGAGTCAAGGAAAGACTTCCTTGCTCTCTCAGTAGATTACTGAAAAAAACAAACTTTAAATAGTAAATTGAAATTTACAATAAAAACTGATGGAGCCTCTGAAGCAGAAAAAAAATTTTTAAACTGACTTTATTTTGCAAGTGAAAGATACAGTTCAATCTTCATCAAACCATTTAGTTTCAGAACTGAGAATTTTTTTATTTGGGCATAGAGTAAAACAGTCTAGAAAATAATTCCTGCTTCTATTACTCCTACCACAACCATGTTAACCTACTTCTTTGTACTTTCTTATCAGTAACTCAGTCCTCAGCAGTAACACAGAAAGATAGCAGAAGGAATTAAAACATTACATGTCCACAAACAGACATCAGCCAAAGGTGCTAAGTAACACAGTATGGCAGCAGTCTGGTTTGAAATCCACTCATGACAGTTACTTAATTTTGTCTTGTTTTGATATGAATAAAATTTTCACATTTGCTCGAAGAACAGCTTCAAGAAAAGAGTTATATTTTGCTTGAAGACAATGGTTGGAGAATCTGCCGTCTCTTTTGGCTGTTTATTAGTAATACTGATCTTTTTTTAAAATGTCTATTATTTTCTATTTAAATTGTCCAGCTTCAGCTTATAGGCATTCTCCTACTCTTGTTTCTCTTGTATATTCAATAAAGAAACCAGGCCAAGAACTCCAAATTTCACACAACAATGCTTTTTCCTGAATTCCAAGTGTATCAAGTACTTCTTCCTCCAGCATGCTGGAGATTTCTTGCTTTAGAAGTTTACCTTTGAACTACTACGTGACAACCATGTTGCTTTCATTATCATTGCAGACACATGTAAAAGCTACAGTACTACCACTCATAGGGCAGGTAAAAGGACTTACTCAACCCTCTATCCTATGTTATTTCAGCTGACTAGTCTGCCCTTTACATATATGAAAGCCATTTCAAGGCCATTGATGCTATAATGTTCATTATTTCTTGTCTTGAATATATGCTGTGGTTTAGCCCCTTGGTTTGCTTGTTCTGATTTGTTTACCGAAACATTTTGCTCTTATTTTCAGCCTCCTTTATAACATTATACTCTCAATGAGTTTGCAGATGCCTCCAAGGTGGTGGGTATGTGGATTTCTGGAGGGTTAGAAGGCTCTACAGAGGAACCTAGACAGGCTAGACCAATGGGCTGAGGCCATGAGTTTAAATAAGGCCAAGTGCTAGGTTCTGCCCTCGAGTCAAAACAACCCCATGCAAAATCACTTGGCTTGGAGAAGAGCATCCGGAAAGTTGCTCAGCAGAAGAGGACCTCGTGGTGCTGGCTGACAGCCAGCTGAATAGCAGCCAGCAGTGTGCCCAGGTGGCCAAGAAAGCCAATGGCATCCTGGCTTATATCAGAAACAGATTGGCTAGCAGAACTAGGGGAGTGATTCTCCCCCTGTACTTGGTACTGGTGAGGCCACACCTTGAGCACAGTGTTCAGTTTGAGCCCTTCATGACAAGTAGTACATTGAGGTCCTGAAGTAAGTCCAGAGAAGGGGAACAGAGCTGGTGAGGGGTCTGGAGCACAAGACTTAGGAGGAACAGCTGAGGGAGCTGAGGGTGTTTAGCCCGGACAAAAGGAGGCTGAGATTTTATTGTCATCTACAACTACCTGAAGGGAGGTTGTGGTGACATGAGGTTCAATCTCTTTTTCCAAGCAGCTAGTGGTAAGACAAAGGGAAATGGACTCAAGTTGCACTAGGATTGGTTCAGTTTGGATATTAGGAAAAATCTCTTCACTGAAGGAGTGGTTAAACATTGGAATAGGCTCTCCAGGGAAGTGCTGGAGTAAGCATCCTTGAAAGTGTTCAAAAAACTAGTAGATGTGGTAGTTCGTAAGATTTAGTGGACATGTTGGTATTGTATTGAAGGTTGAACTTGATGATCTTGGAAGTCTTTTCCAACCTTGCTTATTCTATGATTCTATGGTTAAATTGTCTGGATTTTTTTCAGGTTTCTTTTCAGTTCTCATTACTCTTTATGATGCAATCATTTTTCAACCTACCAAACTACCCATTCAAAATGTAACACTTTTTGAGGCTCTTGGAACTGCCTTAGTGCTTTCTATTTATTAATATATGTCACAGAGTCATAGAATGGTTTGGGTTGGAACAGACATTATATATCATCTAGTTCAAATCTCATATTTATGTATTTGCAGATAGAAATACCTTTTTACTCTCTCTGGGGACCCCTTTCTGGCCCTATGTGTGCTTTGCAAATAGTGTTCTTCTTCCTCGGTAGAGAACTGATAAGCATGTTGGCATCCTGATGACATACGGGGACTTTTTTACTGCCTCTTTACAAATAGGAACGTCTGTAATGAAGCACTTCTCTGGGATCATTCTGTCTTTTCAGCATTATTATGAAATTTTTGCTCTTCATAGTTAGTTAATAAATGGTTTCAACTGCCTCAAGAAATCATAAGACTATACAGATATTCTTCTGCCTTTATCTCTTTTTTTTTCTCCCTTTCATGTTCTTGTTTTGTTTGGGTGGTTTTCAGTTTTGATTTGTTTTGGTTTTGTTGTTGTGGTTGTGGCATTTTGAGGTTTTTTTGAAACAAATTCTAATTCAGAAGACATGTCAGATTCTTCTTTTTCCTTTTGAAAGGATTGAAATCCTACAATTATTCACAATAGTGCTCAAGTCAGAAAGAAGTAAAATAAGTCTTGCAAGGTGATTGCAAAAGCAGTTGTCAAATACAATTAAATTTCTTACAATTTTGAGCTGGATAGGTTAGTTGATGTCTAAGAAAAAAGGCATGACCAGTCAGTATACACCTAATCAGAGGACAAATATATTGTAAATGCTGAAGGTAACAAAACATACAGTAAATATGGGGATACTAGTTGCTACAGTAACAGAAGCTGCAACTCATGTTAGACATATTAATAGCAAGAGATGAGGTATCACATGGCTCTGAACACATCATCTGCACAAAATTATAATTTCACTAATTCCGGACTTTGTGCATCATACAAATCCCCTCACAGAAATGGTATAGATGCTTGGCAGACTGAAGAATGGCAGCAATTTGTTCAATAGTGACTAAAGCCAGTTCTTTGTTATTTTCAGAAGATGCTTGGGGTTTCTGTCCTGTCCTTTTTGACCTAGACACCAACTTCCATCTAGCAGGTGGGTTGTTCCTCATGCAGTTTTTGATGGTAAAACAACAGAATAACATCCAGCAAGATCAACATGAGCACTTTCCCTGCTATCCGTGGTGTCTGCAAATGGCAAATCAGGCCATAACCCAGCAGTACATTCCTGCCTTTTATTGACAGCAGTTCATATTGTCACCTTGCAGCATTTGCTCTGCAGCCTTGCTCAGTAGGTCACCTCTGCTGGGCTCTTGGAACAGCTGTTCAACTGCAACATGCAACACCACTATGTGGGACATTTGTTTTAGTTTTAAGTTGATTCACATTTGCTTGTGATCTGCTATTGCCATACAGACATACATCTCTTCAGCGTTTTTGTTCTGATGACTTTCAGTGAAGCCGTACTCTAGAGAATGTTTTTCATGAAACAGAGATACAATAAATGAGCAAAGACTTTCACCCAGGTTCTGAATATGTAATGAAAAATGGAAACAGAACAATGATGATCATGCAAATTTTGCGAAGGAACAATAACTAGTACCAGGAGCCAAGGCAAACCAGTGAATATTCTCATTCTTTGCAAGGTTTCTGACTTGCAAGAAAACTTTGACTGTAGAGAAAGTGATTTTCATTCCTTCATTCAAGCTAGAAAACTTCAGGTTGAAGAATTTGAGATCCATTAAAATTTTTGATGTAGTCAAGTGACTTTCATGTGGAGAAAAATCTCTAATCACCTACCGCAGGCGGAGTGAAAACAACCTGTGTTAGAAGCCTATAAAATCAGTTTCTTACAAAAATGTGGATTGAGTTTGTAATAGTAGTTCCTTACTGATATTAATATGAACACTCAGAAACCTCAGTGAAGCCCAGGGGCTTAAATTTCCATAAGCTAAATAAGACACCATACAACAAAGTGCTGCTATCTTATTTGACTGTGTAGAAACCAAGTTAGAGGAAGGTTAAAGTCTAATTCTTCCACCTTTCTGTCTCCATCGGCCTTCATTCTGAAAATTGTAGATGAGAATCATCATTTAACAGACTGTGTTGAGAGTACTCACAGTTAAGCTGTTGGTGACATACATAAAATCCTTTTAAAATTGTGATGTTGTTTGTTAGCCCCAATTCACCAAAATAAATGTGCTAAGTGCACAATTGTATGTAACTTCTGGTGTTTCATGCCCCATTGACTGAAGACTCTCCAAACAACCAGCATAGAGGAAGATGGGGGACAAGTGGCTGGTGGTGAGGTGGTACTGACTGCTTATAGGTGCTCCACTCCTCTCAAGGAGCTCCAAAGACACTTGAGTCCTTGTGGCAGCTCAGGAAGGTATGATTTGGTGCCAAATCCATCTGAAATTTTCTGCTTGCTACCAAATTATCTGTTTGTGTATTCCTAGTCCTAAACCACATACCTGCACAGAAATGGAATAAAGGAAAGGCAAGTCAAAATTTTTTTTACAGTCAATGCAACCCACAGCAATACAAACATCAGAACACCAGGTAATTTAGAAATCCTAAATTTTACCTGCAAATCAACTGGAAAGTTCAGTCTGTTGCTCTCTGAACACAGCCTTGAAATTATAGTGATTTCAAGTGGTGTTTTTGTTTAGGAAACAACATTAAAAATTGTTGAGTCTATGAACTTTATAACCACAAGCAGCTGCTCTGTGCTTTACTAAGCTATTGATAATGATTGTGGATTGACCCATGCCCTTTAGGAAGTGGCTGGTTTTTACTTCTTTTTTTACAGCAGATTTTCAATTTAGCACAAATATCTCTGCACTGTATGGGTGTCATCAGTGTGCCTGAATAGTGGCACACAAGACCAAGGGTAAAGGATTAAGTTTTGGAGTCATTAGACAGAATGGAGGGAGGCAGTAGAAATTAAGCTCTTCCTTATGGACTGCTTTTAATATTTCTGTCTTTAATCTCCTGTAGAGTCTGTGATACAGCAGCTGGGACCTACTGCAGTGCTGCACATATCAGCATCTACTGGCAAGCTTTATGCCAAGCACAGAGTACAATCTGGTCTTGGGGCAGGTTCATGTCCTCAGCTCAGATGTCCCTGCTCTCTCAGCCTGGGACTTGACCAAAGCACAGAGCCTCTGAGGCACTGCCCATCCAAAGGAACAGGGAGTGAATCCATCCCTGAAGCTGCTTCAAGGTGCAATTAATTTGAAACATTCCCTTTCCATACCAGTCCTTCCTTCAATTTTGTAGCTCCTTCCCAATCCACAATTTCACTGTTAAATGCTAGACATCATTCAGAATCTAAATTTTGTCTTATAATATGCTTACCTTGTAGGAATTTTCCCCTTGCTGGATACTTTCAGACAGGATCTCCAGATACGGGACCATTGCTCCAGACCTAACAAGGCCTTCAGAAAGGTTTTGTCTACCAGGATTTGTCAATCATCTTTGCAAAGTCTTTCTCCCTTTCACCACAACTCTGGAGCAATGACATAGAAGTGAAATTGCTTCTGCTTACAGCCCTACAACCCCCTTGATTGTTTCTATAGGAGAAAGTACCAGAGACCCCAGCAACCACAGATGCAGCTACCATAGACCCTCAGCTTTCATTTACTTATTTTAGTGGTCGCTGCTCAAAACTGGAGTTGAGTGCAGCCAAGGCAGAACACATACCTTCATCTGAAGATGTAAGTCTGAGACAACTGAACCCAGCAGGTCCCACCTTCCCCTGAGACATCAAGTCAACCAAGTTTATGCCAGGCCCAGAGAGGGGCTCCTGACACTGTGGCACCATGACATGGCCACTCCCCACAGAAATGATGCCACTGGTGGTGAAAGAGAGGGCAGGCTTGCCCTTGCAGGTGCCCTTGGTGCCCTGTTCACCCTCTGCTGCTCACTGGGATGGGAAGGGATCCTCTGAGAGCTCCTGTTCACCCATTGTATGCCACCTCCCTCTCTGGGGCAGAGTGATTCAACTCCACCACCTGTCAGGAGGGACAAGGAGGACACATGGCAGAAGGGAAGCATTACGGGAACTGCCATTCTGATTAATATCAGGCTGAGACAGTGGTGGATGGTAAGTAAGGAGCCTGAGCAAATGAAGAAGGGTAAAGGCAGAAAAGGGTAGGGTGTTCACTAAGCATGCTGGGGAAGAACATTGGGAGCCCATAGTAAGACCAGGACAAGGCTTGCAGCAGGAGTTGAGTTGTTTGTGAAGCCAGTTGTGAGTCTAGATGCATCAACTGTCTGTCTCTTCAGTCTCTAGCACCTTGGGAACAAAAGGTTTTGATGTCTCACAGTGAGATGCTGTACGCAACCAAATTTCCTCCCTGAGCGCAGGACAAGGCTCTTTCTTTTAATTTCTTACCCTAATACCATCTTCCTGGGACCCTTTACACAACTATAAAAATGCGAAGTGAATTAATTTATAATTTTACATGACAGCAGGGTTTCTGTTCTTCACATTGTGCCTTGCACGAAATATGAAATACCTGAACAGAAGGCTTATAAGTCTAAAAAGCACCTGGGAGAATTCTCACATATTTCATTAAAAACATAATGGTGCAACGGGAAAACTAGCTACTAGAAGGCCATCATTGTACCACTCACTTTATCTTCCTTGTTCCACTTCTTTACAGGAGTGTTCCAAGGACTCCCAGGGCTTCTCAAGACCACCAATTGAAAGCCTAAAGGAAAACACCATCCACAGCACATACTGTCAGAGCTTTCTCTTGCTATACCAAACCAAGTTTGCCAACATCCTCTGGTTCTCACTGCCATCTGATCCTGAGCAGAGCGAGCCTGGCGGCTAATGGGAAGTCATATTTGTGTGATGCTAACATAACATGCCCAGAAGGCACTACGTGAAGAAGGTCTAATAGGTGGCCATCTGATTGCAGCTACTTTTGCTTGACCTGCTTAACTCACTTTGACATCTCCAAAGTGCCTTTAGACTCATCCTGAGTCCATATATTAATATTTCTAACTTGTGCAAGCTCTGAGTCTTGGCTCATCACAATATATAAGGCACAGCTAGGGCTCAAATGCTGGTCAAGGAAGTTGTGTTGATAGGAAGGTCTGCTCCAGAAGCCAGGCTTATAGAAAAATGTACTTGGCACATTGGAATTTTATGAATTACCCAAAAATCCAAGTTCTTTTGAGCATTACTTTTTTTTTTAACTCATCTAATTTCTCAGTCTATGTTTACTTGGTTTTGTGTTCTTTCAAAACCATGTCTTTTTTTCCCTTGTCTGTGTGTTCACAATTTATTTTAACAATACAGGGGACCATTTGAGGGGTTTTGTTTACTTTTTTGAGGGAAAATTTTTCTAAAGCAGAAAAACCTATAAATGAAAGCCATCAACTGGCTGGAAAGGCATTGTGACATCTTAATAAATCTTTAGAGGGAGAAAACAGTGTCAGATATTTTTCTTCAAGTATTCAAGAACACGGTATTCTTATAAATGGCTGTAAGTGAGAAAGCACTGAACATAAAGATGAGCAGGAGCAGTGTGAGGAGAAAGTAAGAAAAAAAATCTTTGCTACGAATTTGAAGCCTTGAATAATACACCAGAGTACTCAGTGCAAAGATAAACTGGTGCATGAAACAAGGAGCTGTGTCAGAGCCTGAATAATATACAATATTAGTAAAATATCTTCATACTTACTTTCATAGGCTCAGCAGGGAAGCTGATGGAATCATGTAATCACAGATACTTCTTTTTGATTTCATAGTGAAGATTGGTTTGGCTGACTGGCTTAGAAAAGCAATGCTCATGTCACTGTAGAACATAGGCAGGCTACTGTGTGCAAAACCACACTGTGAATGCAAGGTCAGTGCTCTGAGAAATAATCAGTGTATTTGTGTCTGCATGGTAATACAGCTAGTTCATTAATAATCTTGACCTATTTTTAATCCCAATAATTTCATTTAATACCAATGTATGACATGTCAAATTCTGTGGCACCAGGCAGGCACAAGTGCATCTCATGCGCTGTATCTCAGTGGCTGTAACTCCAGACACAAAACCTGGAGGTTTGTACTTACATTTGTGTTTATGTGGTGTAGACAAGCTATACAACTTCACAGACAGTTCTGCATAATTTACAGAAATTAATCAGAAGTTCCTCACTATGCTGATGCTTACTCTGATGCTGAGCTCTGTCATGCTCATTACTCACCAAAAAAACCTTTAAAAAGCTTGATGACTTGGGGAGGCATCATGTTATATTTAGTTCATTTTCATGTTACTGAGTGTATTTTATGGGTATTGTGAAGTGTGTCCTCCTCTCCTGTTCAAAACCAAAACAAACTAGTATACATTAGATATTTCAGGTATTACATACAAAGTGAATTTTCATATCACATTATTTTAAAAGGAGGGGGCAGGTACAGGTGGACATCAAACTATCTAAAAAAACCCCACCACCAACAACAACAAAACATAAAACTTTATCTTTGTATTCATGTGTTCATGAAACAGAAAAAAGCACTCAACTTCTAACAGATTTTACAGAGCCAAGTTTGCTGGTCTGCAAAACAAATCCACCATAAGTAACACTGACATTTTTCAATGTACTTCAGCAGAAAAAATACATTTAGTGAAATGCTTCAATCTCAAATAATTTTGGAGAGAAGTGTTTTACAACCAGAATTATATCTGAAAAATGTTTAAGTACTAAAGGCCCCACTTACCCTTGGGTGACCTCATTGCATTCAGTGGCATTTCAGTGCTCTAGCTGGGGGCACCATTTGTTTCTTGAAACATCAGCAATTATCTGATCAGAGAGTTTTTGAAAATTGAATAGACAGCTGCTTAAAATTGATATGGTTCCAGCTTCATAGTGCTGCAGTGCTTGACTTGTCAGTTACGGGGTGATATGTCTTTTATCCCTCCCCCAGTCCTGTTGTGTATCAGACTTGCTTGCTTGTCTGCCCACAGCAATGTGTGCTGGTTTTGGCAGCTGCAGTGCATCTAAATATAGTCAATGGAGACCATTGTTTTAGTAGTGAGCATCAGCTTAGCAAGCAGAAACAGTTATGTTCTGCTTTGAACACCTCCTTTCACTCTAAGGCACTTGCCTTAGGGGGAAAAAAAACAAAAACAAGCAACAAAAAATACATATGTTAAGAATGAAAAATACACATTTACATAAATTAAGGTGCCTTGACGGCAATATAGGCCATTTTTAATAATCCCTATTAAAAATCAATTGAAGAATTTCTTTCTACTCCAGTAGCAACAGTCAACCTTCTGAGGAGCAAGTTCCCCATCCCCCTCCTTCTTTTTATTAAGCATCAGGTTCTGTTTAGGTACCATATAACAGCATGCACAGAGGCCAACTGCAAGTCAAGCCTGATATGAAGGACCGGTGATGTTCTCAACAGGTCTCTTTTTTATTTTATGTTTTATATTAAACAAGTATTGTCCTGTAACTTTATTCACTCCATTCTTTGTCTGGAGAACATGCTGATACTCTGGACAGAGTAAGAAAATTGGACCAGGATACTACAAAATGGTCGATGCTACAAAAGGCAAATTGAGTTCAAGACATACTTGAATCCTTGCATGGCTTTGGTCAGATCATTACAGCTCTCAGCAGCTCAGTCAATCAGCGTTTGTGGGAAGTGGCCTTTGTAACAGTGCCTGATCTCATGCCAATAAGGACCTTAAAGAAACTATCAGTAGATATTCCTTGAGTACTATGTGCAGTTCTGGGCCCTTCAGTTCAGGAGGGATATTGAGGTGCTGGAGCAGGTCCAGAGAAGAGCAACAAGGCTGGTGAAGGGACTCGAGCCCAAGTGCTATGAGGAGAGGCTGAGGGAGTTGGGATTGTTTAGCCTGGAGAAGAAGAGGCTCAGTGGAGACCATATCACCCTCTACAACTCCCTGAAAGGAGGTTGTGATCAGGTGGGGGTTGGTCTCTTCTCCCAGGCAACCAGCAGTAGGACAAGACTGCACAGACTCAAGCTCTGCCAGGGGAGATTTAGGTTGGATATTAGGAAGAGATTTTTTACAGAGAGAGTAGTCAAGCATTGGAATAGGCTGCCTGGGGAGGTGAAACCCTACAAGTTTTCAAGATGAGACTGGATGTGGCACTTAGTGCCATGGTCTAGTAACCACAGTAGGGTTGGACCCGATGATCCTTGAGGTCTCTTCCAACCCAGCTGATTCTATGATTCTATGATTCTATGATTCTATGATAAAGATGTACTTAACAAACAGAAGTAGGATAGCTCTTCTAATGAAGACCTTTGTTAGGTCCTGCTTACATCTGTCCAAATTTGACGATGCCAACAGTTTGCCTTAATTGCTTCCCATTGTTAAGTGTCAGGGGACATAGTTCTGCCATTTCTGAGGGTGACATATATAACCTATCTATAAAACAATCCTGTAGCTATCTTACCAGAAAGACTTTAAGCTGCTTCTCTCTTATGTGAAGATATGATCAAGGGCATGAGAGTCCTTTGGATAGCAACAATGAGCTTTTTTCCCTCCAGTAGAGACCAAATTTTGTTCACTCCTGAGCATTCATTAACCTTCTTGTGTTCATAGACACTCCTGGTGTCTCAAGATACTGGCAGTTAAACAATCCCAGTGTCCCCTAGTAGCCAGTGCTTTCAAACCCAAAGAAAGAAATGACCATGGGCCCAGGCTCACAACTAAGAAGCCAAGACTGTGTTTGCTATCAACTTTACCCAGTAAGCCAGAAGGTGATTGAGCAGCAGTTATACAAATTTAGGTCAGTAACCAGAATAGAAATTAAATATAAGACTCAAGAAAACCCACGCCACACATGGCTAAGATGAATTTAAGAGCTTTATTTAATGACTTAAGCAGAATAAGCCTGTGAGGTGGCACTGCACATTTCTACCTTGGTGCTTGTGCATGTGCTTGCATCTGGTGTCAATAGTTGTGTTCTTCTTCAATCATAAATGTTAAGCTCATTGTAAAATACATAAAAATAACAATATACTTATTAAAAAAATTATTGACTATTTCTTTCCAAAAATCTAGTAAATGGGATGGCAGAAAGGCCTGAACCAGGAGCTTTCCCCTCCTCAGCATGTCCTCACCGTGAAGTTGCAAGTCACGGCCTTTACACTCTCTCCTTCCTGCTCCTTCTGTCCTGGTGTTTTTGGGCACTTCAGGGCACATCTTGAGCACAGCATTGCAGCCTGAGCTATGGCACTGGTGGTGTAAATAAATGCAGGCAGCTGCCCTTCTATGTTCTGAACTATTGCCTCTGTGCCACTGTACAGCTGGCATGCATGAAGTGGGGAATCAAAGTCACATGGGACTACTGCAGGATTGTGGTGGGCTGTACATAGCAGCATGCTGCTTTGCAGCAGGCTGAGGAGTGGCTGAAGAAGTATGGCATTTTCTTATCAGAAAAGGGAGGCAGGAATGAATTTTAATTGTTTTCTGTTTTGGAGCTTTAGACATGGAACCTGAAGTTCTTAATATAGTTTTCAAATCATGCCCAAATGACATCACTCAAGGAAACCATAGCAGGATAAATTGTTTGAATTTCCTAAATTTTCATGCCTGACAATTTGCTTTGGAGAGACACACATACAACAAAGGGCCTTTCACTGGCCCTACTAAAAACTTAGGACATTTAATAAACAAATGGTTTTTGTGTAAACAAACCAGTAGGGAAAAATAACAAATCATTTAACATTTTTCACACTATTGGTTGAAAGTGGAAAAAGTTTGTGCTCTAGAACCTGCAGAATATTTTTATCTATGTGGATGGAGAGTTGTTTAACTTCACTGTGGGACAAAAATTGATCACTTATATATAACCCAGTTTAAGTCTTCACAATGTTATCCCACCAGTCTTGTCTTCACTGTATTCATGGTTGCTACAGGTTTATGGAATCTTACTGGTCTAAGAAGAAAACCACCTATTTCCAGGAACATGAGCTGAATTAAACATCCCATGCGTACATCTAATTCACACTTAGGAAAAATAATTCTTCTTTTGTAGATTTGAACATCCTTCACCCAAAACAAAAGTTTCTGGATTCAGGAAGAATTTTGGAAAGATTGGATCTTACTGTCTTTATTCAATGAAAATGTTATCATGAAGGCAGTTAAGAAATGAAAGACTGACTCTCACAAATCAATAACACCGAAATAAAACAGAGGTCTTCCACCATTCTGCTCTCATGCTGAATCTCACATCACAGGAGAAGCAGTTCAGATCACCTTTATAATTACTAGGGTTGGTAAAATATGAGGATGAAAATGAATTATAAGATTTAAATTGAGCTGATTTTCTGATTGTTCTGGTTCTCCTCCTTTTTCAGTGTAACTGCTAAACTGAAATGTGTGCAAACAAGTATGTTAAATCTAAACTAAGTATACAAAGAACTCCATAAGTTGTGCTATGCTATCAGGGTACAAGGTTTAAGGTTAGTTTCTAAGATATTACTAATTATGACTCTTGGAGACAGAAAAGGAAACATAGGACCAGGGTCTGTAGCATAGCTCATTTTTATTGTTTAAACAGTTTTTGCATAGGAAATATATCCGCTTCCAGTAATTGACTGCAGTATGAGCAGCTGCTAGCAGTATAGGCTGGATATAACAGTAACAATCACATTAAGTCAAGCTTGATTTACACCAGTTTAAAACTTGTGGCAGTTGAGTTCATTTGTAATCTTAAAAAAAAAAAGTACCAAAAAGAACATTATTATCCTCCAACCAGGCACAATAAAAACCTTTGTTAACACTCAGGCTAAAAACAGGTCTGATGCCAGAGGGCCCTAACTCCAAAATTAAGTAGCTGTACTGTAATGCATCCTACTAGTGAAGGTTCATTACACAAAGACTGTGCATGCACCTTCTTTTTAATTAAAATGTAACCTTCAGGATTTATGGCCTACAGTATGGGGAAAAATGCCAAAAGTTTTAAAATGGATCAACCCTGGTATGTAGCTAGCAAGCAATAACTGACTACTTGTCACCTACAGTTGTACTAAATGTATCTAAAGAAACACACAGCCCCACAAAAGTTGCTCGCAGAGAAATATCATTGAGATGGGGTGCCTCTTCCCAGCTTACTAGAAGTTCTATATGATATAAGCACAAATTAACAGCTTGATGAAGACATAATCTAATGCAGCTCTTGAGAAGCCTATGCCTGGGATTGAGGAACCCCTCACATTCTACAATGTTGTAGAGATTATTTTTGAGAAAATGTTATCTGAAACATATTTACAACTGAACTCAACAGAGACTGTGAAATTGAACAGGCACTGCTCATTTGTATGAGTTTTTTGGTAAACATTTTGCTGGTTTTTGTTTCTTTCTCATTTTGCATCAACTTCTATCAGTCCATGCAACTTCAATGCCCTCAATGAAGAATGCATAATAAACCATACTTCTTAAAAAACTTCCTTCTGCATATAGAGATACATTTGCCACATCAGTCCCTGTAGCACAGTTTTCAAAACCATTCTGTCAAAAATACAGTAATACAAAGACTGGCTTTAGTGTCACTAGCTCACACTGCTCTCTATTTATTTAGGCCACCTTTTGTTTTACTGTTACCGTATCATGCAATAAAAGTATCAAAGGCTTATTCTAGGATATCATGATGCTAGTGGCACTGAAGCCCTTTTCACAAATTCAACATACATCTGAATTGCAACACACAGATATTTCTAAAGAGTACTAACTAGTGAACCCTTTTATCATAAAAAAAAAACCAACCAAACAAATAACTACTTACAACCATTGAAGAAAAAATTGCAACAAAAAATGTAAAAATTGACCGTCTCCAACTTGTCCCCTTTACTATTGACAATGTGACCAACAGAGCTGTGGCATGGAAACAGTACAAAGAGTTGTCATGGCAATAAGTTTGGCTGATGCAAAGGTCATTGTGCAGGGTTAAAGGGCAAAATCAGTGGTCCATGTTATCCTCCAACTGCAGTGCTCCACCACACCCACACAATTTTGAGGAATTAGAAGAAACTGGGGAACTAGCAGAAAGTGCAAATAAGGAGGCAGTTTTCAGCTCCTTCAGCATGGAGTAGAACAATCAGCTTTGAGCTTTTCCTGTTTGACTTGATTAGCTGGCATATGATTTTACTTTCTTTTTTTTTAGTTCAGTTTTCTATAGAAACCCAATTAAAAAATCCAGGAGCATGCAGCTGGTTAATGTTAACAAAAGACCTTGAAAGGATCATGTGAACTATTGTGGATGTCATGCTTGGGGCCTTACTGCCAGCAACATTAGTGTTTTTTCATTAAAAGTGAATACTGTACGCTGAACATGGGATAACTTTCTGCAGCCTTCATAATCTCACACAGTACATATAATTTAGATTTAGGTACAGAACAAACTCTGGTGCCACAGATGTCCTTGTGCAATCTCTTTCATGAAGTCCTTATGAAGCTACAAGTTGCAAATCCAAAATTCTGCTCCCTGAGGACACAGCTGTGTGAGACTTAAGTACTGTTTCAGCTCTCTGCCTATCCTGAATTGCTCTGTGAACCTAATCTTAAATACCATCATGTAACAATCACAAAAACTTTTGCTAAAGGCCATATATACTAATAAAAAGACAGTGGTGCTTCCAACATTTTGAAATGCTCTGAAAACCAACTTTTCCAATACTAAATACAACAAAATAACCTTCATAAAATATAACTTTTCTCCATTTACAATTTTAAAGGATTAGTAACCTATGCTTTTCAAGCACAGGAATCTGCGAAATAACTCCTAACATGGACAGATTTTTTTTTTAATACATAAATTAAGAAACTGGAGAGTTTTAACTCAAGTCCAGTTTCCAAAGAAAGAATATTCTTGTTTAAAAATGGAAATGCATTTCCATTATAATTGTTAAAAAGTTAGCTTTACAAACAAGGGTATTTTAATTAAAAAAAAATTCTTAACAAAACTATACAGTGTACAAATTACTGTCTACAAGGTAGGCGGTTCATTCAGAAGATCCTCCTTTCTTCTTGCTACTTGCAGCTTCAGAAATTCATTCACATATTTTCAATGGAGCTGCCCACCTGAATATCACCCCACACCTATATTGCTATAATTAATATTTTTGCCATGTCTTTATGTACAGTTTCCTTCACTGCCTTTTTTTTTCCTAGTCAAGCCTCAAGCGTTCATGTCACTCCAGGGGAAACACACTTCAGTGGCACAGCCATGAGGCCAGGGCTGCAAAGCAACTTAATAAAGGCAGAACAGTGCACATAGAACGGGGTGGCTCAATTTAGTCAGAATACACTTCCTGGTGAAGGAGGAGGCCAGAGACTGGATTTGAGTTCTCAATCTTATCTTAATCTTTTAACTGCTGAGCTTAAAAAAAACCCAAACAACAAAACCAACCTAAAAACAAGCATACAATAAATGAAAAGTTCATTATCTTCCAAACAGGCTTTTCTATTAAAGAGGCAAGTGTCAAAACCACACAGTTGCTGAATAACTCAATTTCTTGACATGGAAGGAAGGAGTTTACTTTTTAAAAAATTGCATCTGAAAGCTCAATTACTTTCATACAAGAGGTCAGAGATTAAAAAAAAAAAAAAGCTCTGTAAGGGCAGCCATCTTCCTGCAAGGGCAACCATCATTCTGTCTATTGCATGTCAAAGCCTGAACTTGTTCCAGTTTTGTCCTGATGTGCTATTAAAATTTTTCGGGGAACACCTTGCTAATGGTACTAATCATGGATGTCCCCCCAGTACAACTCTGTGCTCTCAAACTGCTCTGTCTCACTATCACGAGTAAAGACGAACACATTGTTTTACCAGGCCACAGCCTTTTTGTGTACTCTGGTTTGGTCTAGTACACTTTGTCATGTGCATAGCAAACAAATTCACTTACTGTGTGACAAGAGCAACATAATCTATTTTTTGGTGTCTTTTCTTTTTCTTTACTTTCTCTCTTTTTTTTTTTTTTCAGTTTAGGTACATCTAACAGATCTCTTTTTTCTCTACAACCCCTGTCTCTGTAGGCCCTGCCAACACACACATCTCCACCTGGAGACATGGGAATGTGCCACCACTACTGCTCTTAGCCACTGCACACTGGCTAGGACCAGGTGGGACTGACTGTGGTGTGCTCCTGACCAGTGGGTCACTGGGGTGGTTGCTGCTGGAGCTGTACCTCTGGGACTGCTCCAGGGTAGGAAAACCTCCAAATGCAGAGACAACTGCAAAGGGAGGAATTTCCCCACCAGGGCATCCCACATCCACATGTCTATACTCTGCTTGTGCCCTAATAAAAGGATGTGCTTTAAAGAAAAATTCATCCTATGCTGAGTCATACATTGCAAAGATCCCTGATGTAAAAGAGGCCTCCAGCGTTCGGCCCCACTACTCATCTGCAAAATGTGATTTTACTGGAAATATGTTTTTATTTCCAACGCAGTCTAATTCCATGTATTAAGAAACTCCTTCCTCACCACAGCCCAGAGCTCTCCATCTGATCTGCTGTATGTGAAGACTCTGCAAACTTCTGACACAGCCCGAGCTGGCCGAAAATTGTAATTCAGGTGCTGTGAATTAACCAGCTGGTGGAAGGGGGGATAAAAAAAATGTTTTGATGTAAAGCTGATAAAAAAGGAGTATTTGCCACTCAGGCAGGCAAAGGGAGGCAAATTCACTGTATGAGCAACTCCAGAGTCAACTGGAGTCAGTGAAATTATGCCAGCAAAGATTTTGGCCCTGCACATGCATTTTCTATACAAAGCAAGTGTTTCTGTCATTCTGAACTAACAACATTTTCTAACATGAACATTTGAGGATGCAGTATCTTTGCCAGAATGGAAAAGTCTTCATCTCACTGTGGGTCTTGATCTCTTTCTCTGTCTGTCTCTCTTTCTCTTTCCCAAGAAAAATAAAAAGTAAAACAATTTCCTCAAGTCAAGTCTGCCTCCAACAGAATTCATTATTTATTTTTTTTAATCCAGAAATGATTTCAGCTTGCACCCCAGGTGGGAAGTTAAAAAGAGGGAACCGATTTGAAAGTTTGTCACAGTAGGCAGAACAGTCGCTTTGCAGCCCTTGCCTGGCTAAGGGTGCACTGCTTCACAGCTACACTGTAAAGTGTTAAAAATCCTCCCCACCCACCCCAGAATATATATATATGTATGTATAAAAAAAAATCCCCTGTCCACCTCTCAGTACAGAAAAGGACCTCATCACACTGCAAAAATAGCAGTACCCACTTTGGTCAATTAAAACAAACAAAAAAAGCATACATTATTCTTTTTTTCTTTTTTTTTTTTTTTTAAATCTGAGTACTTACCTATAATAACCAATACAGCTAAAAGCACTACCTACATAGGCAAAACTTGGTATTGCATAATTCGTATAAATTTGTATCCCCTCCCCCCAATATTAATTGGAAGATGAAAAACATGAAAGGTTAATAGAAAAAACACCAAAATACTGAAAATATTGCTGGTCGATTACAATTCTTAAGCGGCAACTATACACAGCCATGATATGCTCTATAAATGTGAGATAAAGGTAAAACTGTCTAAAAAATCCATGATGTCACACATTTTTCGCATCTGGAGTACAAAATATTTTGTCATAAAAATGGTAAAGATTTAAAATTATAATAAATGCAGCAAAACAAGTGTAGTGATGTCAATTTTTTTGTAGTTTTTTTTTCTTTTTTTTTTTTTTCCATTTTTTAGATTTCAAGGCAAGGCACGTAATGTGGACATTATATCTTCGTGCAAATTAGGATTACTGGAAAGAGTATTTTAAATTTTTAAAGAGACATAGAGGCAAAATGTCTGCCCATGCACATAATATGTCTGTCAATATGTGAAAATTGTTGAACAAGGCTAACTTCTGAAAGCACCATGCAAGTTTACAGCACCCTGTAATGAGACTTACATTAAGAGTGCATTATTTAAATACAACATATCCCCATCCTGGTATTACCAGTTTGTAAACGGTAAGCTTTGCCCTTGTGACATGGATTTGCCTATGTCTTTGTCTCTATGATGTAGATTTTACAGAAACATGTAAACCCTATGGGTTCTTGATGCAACAAGTAACTTTAAATAAATAAATCCTACCCCTCTATGGAGGCAGCAGCTAAACCAACATAAGTGCTGTGTTTCCATTGATTTATTTCTCTCAAGGACATGATTTGTCTTGATTTAATGCCTTTTAATGCCCTCAAAAACTGAGGGGAAAAATAAGTTTGTTCAAAGTAATTTTAATTCTATTTTTAATCCCCTCAATTTAGAGTCCAAGGGCTGAAGGACTTATAGTGATGACCCCTTAGATATGATTTTTAAATTGCACTTGCCTCTGTAAGTGTTTCTTTAGTGGGGAAAACGTCACTTTTTTCCATTTTTTTTTACTGTTGCATGAGAAGATAACACTTTTACCTACTTAGAGGCATTTCTTCCATAGAGCCTGTGTGTTCATACTGGTTGAAAACTTCAAACTGCATAACACACTAGAAAAGGCTGAATTAAGGGCCAAAGTTTAATAAATCCATACTGATAACTAAAGGCTAGAGAGCTTATTTTTAAAACATTTAGAAATCAGAGTGTTGAGAAAATGTCTGGCTCACGGCCCTTGTCCTCTTGCAGCTCTGCTGCTGCTTCTTAGCCTTTGTTTTGTGAGATAACCAGGAATAGTGATCCCATGCGTAAACAACAAGAATACTAAACCAATAGAACTAGCTTATCATGCAAATATTAAGGCATCTAGAAAGTCAGTTAAAATATATTGTCGGAGACAGAACATCTATTTCCCAGCGGACTTCATATAACAAAGGCTACTTAGCAGGAGCTGCATTCTACCCATCAGTGAAATATCATCGACCCTTTGTATATCATTTCAGTTTCAACCATAAGGGAATTAGTGATTGTAAGAGCTGCAATTGCTGGTCTATTTTTTCTTCTTTCTTCAGTTTCTTTTCTCATCCTGTCTTCTTTTTTCTTTTTTTTTTAAGTTTGATTTTAATTTTGACTTTTTTTTCCCTTCAGTTGCTTGTTTCTGCTTGAAGGAAAGGCTCTCCAATTATGTTCAAACCATAATTTGGGACATTTGTCGGCAGGATCGGTGTCCTATTTGATACTTGAAAAGGAACCAAGCTAGCCCAGGTACCAGGACTGTGGAAAACGGGAAAGAGATAAGGAGAGAGAAAAAGAGAGAGGGAAAAAAAACAAAAACAAAAACAAAAACATAAATTAAACATGTACACAATGAATTTGAATCAGGGTTGAGCCAATATTCATTATTAATAGCACTATTTAAGATAAAATTGGAAACCAAATTTTTGAATATTACTTGAGATTCCATGTCACAGTTTTATTTGTGATAGTATGAGTTATTTGAACAGCAAATAACTGTGTTGAACTCAGTTGCAAGTCATATTACTCCTGTGTTACTAAGTGGCCTGTTTGTTTACGTAAGCCCCTCAAAATTTCAGACAAAAATATATGGAGCAGACATAACTAAACCGTACAAGTGACACTATACAGCTCAACAGATGTTATTTAAGAGCTGGTGAAATACTCTACCGCATACATGCTTTCTCTTTTCAAGAATACAATATAGATTCAGTGTGATTCCCTACTCTTTTACAACCCAGCAGTTTATCTTGTGTCCATCCATGGTGGACCTCTGATGTATACAGATCCCCATGAAAACAGAGGACTTTTAATATTCAAAAAACTTCTTTCTTTAGAGATTTTCCCCCAAAGTTGTCAGTGTCTAAGGAACACCTGGTAACACAGGACCCAAACACTTGCAGACAAGGGTAATCATGAGTCAAGGGTAGTAGTGAGTATCATGAATTTTTCAACAAACCAGAAAGAATATTTTCTTAAAGATAATTCAACGATGCAGGAGCTTAAGTCATCATTTCAAAAGCAATCTGTCACTAAGGAGCAGAAGTCCCAATAGCACTCACATATTCACTGGGCACCAACCAGTAGTAGGAACGGTTCCCAACAGTATTTGAAAGACAGATACTCAAATTCAGGCCTCAGCTGCTGCTATTCAGTATCCAGCACAGACCCTGAGCAGCCTTTTCGTTAGATGTGATTCTGGTAACCCAGAAAGCCAGCCCAAACCATACTACACTATATGATTCTATGACTTTAGAGAAAATCTTGTCACATTTATCCTGAAGAAAAATCACACCATGGCAGCAATTACTGCCAAAGAACTAACATCAAAACTGGACACATGGCATGCAAACACATCCTTCATTTAGTTCATTGTATCTTCATTTCATTGTATCAACTTTTTCTCCACATCAGGTCTTTCCACAAACTTAACCGCTTACTCGAGAATACATATTGACATTAGACTGATGAGCTTCATGAGTATACATCTGAAGACTAAACCCTCTAACAGGTTTTGTGGAGGATGAATGTTGGAAGTTTCTTTACTTCTATCTCTGATCACTTTTCTGCACCACTATCTCCCTGGATAAGCCGATGCAGTTCTGTGGCATTGGGTGTAAAAACCAAAATGGAACCTTTTTATCTATTTTAAATGTGTAAGAAATAACTACATTTGGCAGATTTTTGTGATCCTTTCAGTTGCTGCCAAATAAACATCAAAGAAAGTGGTCAACTTATTTTGTGAAATCCAGGGAATATATTCGTCAAGACTTTTATATTAAAACTAATGCAAGCAGCTTCTGTCACTTACTGTTTCATACTATTTCCCTCTCTAACCTTCTTAATTTACTTTTTTGACTTGTAACAATTCATTTCAGGTGCTCTGTTTTACACACACACAAAAGTGGAAATAATTCCTGACCTGCTTGTCTCAATGGTGTTCATACTCTGAAGGGAGTATGACTAACTTTATTTTATCATGAATATACAAGAAATATGAATATCTTGATATTTTCAATGCCTGAAGTACAAATATTATGCAACAGAGTATGTTGGAGTTCTGTTTCTTGCACTTGGATATATTCTTGAAGAACATCTAAAAATATGCAGCATTTTAACCCCTTCTGAAATTAAAAAAATTTGCTGTTCTCAATATAAGATCAGCTAATATGTTTAACTAAAAAATTTTTCTTGCTTTTTGTTATTTGTTTTCACTCTATGGGCTATTATACATACACACACACAAAAAAAATCTGTTGTTGGAGGATACAAAACCCTTTTAAAATTTAAAAGTCACAAGTACATCACAAATTTGGAAGCACTCTACAAAGATTTAAACCCAGTTATGCATGATAGATTTTTCCAATATGATCTGATGGAAAGATTCTGTTTGAAAAAAAAAAACAAACCACTATCAGAATCTCATTTAGGAGGTTTAATTGTTTCAACCTATTCTTCATCTTCCTTCACAATTTGTCATAAAATGCATCTTTAGTTCCTTCCTCTTTGGATTGCAGTGATGTTAAGAAGTAAATTCTGAAATAACAGACACAAAGCAAATTGCTTCCAAGTACAGGGATTTGTAAAAGTAGGAACAAGTAATAAAAAATTAAAATAAAAGAGTCAGGATGATTTGCTAGCTTGGGATCTGTCTAAATATATGTTTTACAGTGCACAGTTCTTTGCTGTCCTGCTACATGGGATTTACAGTGTTTAGAGACTTTAAAGAAAATAGAACACTAACTAAAAGAATGTAAATTTTGTTTGAGGTCAACATAGTATTTAAACAATTTCTGTGGCAAAGGCTAAACACACAGGCTTCAGGTTATCTTTCTGAAGATTTACAGTGCACTTCAGTGGCTGGACACATACATATGTGATTTTTGCTTTGTTTTAAAATTGCCAACCTCCTAATGACTCTAGTGGGTGAAGGAAATGAGTCAGTGCTGATTAAAAACAAATTACTATTTGTCACAGCTTTTTTTTCTCCTACATAAGAGACAGATATCATGATTTTTTCTTTTTGTGGAAAGTACTCAATAAAAGTTGCAGTAAGTGACTAATAGGATTGTTATTGCCATATGACCTACAAATTTAATATATGTGTTTGTTTAAACCTTTCAAGCCTCCCACCTTATGACCATGACAAAAATGTGGACTGCAACAAATTCATCAGTACTGCTTATGAATCCTGAGGGAGTAATAAATCTTCTATGTTAACACTGTGCATATCCCACAGGAGTTTTGAAGTCCCTTGTAGAGCTCACACTGAGCATCCTGCCAGAGACAGTGGTGCAGGCAGCAGAGCACCTGTGGGACTGGGACAGCCACATGCAATCTGCCTGCAGCGCTGGAAGAGCCACCACTCCCATACCCCTGGAGATGGCTGAAGTCCTGGTCTAAACACACCCAACGGGCAGAGCCTGGCTGTGCTGGCATCTGGGAAGAATAGGCCATGCCCTCTGTTGCTGGCTCTTCCTAAGGCATGATCTTTGAGGCTTGATGAGTTCTGGTTATATTTTAGAAAATATCATTATCATACTGCAGTTTGATGTAACTCCATCTCAGGCCACCTCAGTCCTGGTACCATTGCTTACTGCAGACAAAGGAAGAAACCTGAATGAAAGCTTATGAGAATAAACCTCGTCACAGTGCAGAGGTCTGAGAATAGCCATGACAAAATGAATAACCAAAACCACAACAGAGGCTCTGCTAAGCTGCATGCATATGGCTGTCTGTCCAACATTCCCACATATCCCCCTTGTGTATATGGCAAATTTAGTTGAACTTTCAGCTACCCTATGAGCCACAGCACTCCAACAGGCAGACAAGCCAGACATAGCCCAAAAGAGCAGGGTCCTCTTGTCAGCTTTCTCAGGCCCACTCTGACTGGAACTCTATGAGTATTGCAAAGTTTAGCTTCTGCTACGGAAACCATCCACG
>NW_008687072.1:68753-73105 GCF_000695815.1 Acanthisitta chloris | reverse complement strand
CAGGAATGATAGTTCCTGCTGGCTGCAAAGCAAACTCTGACTGGGTCCCACATTGCTGGCAATAGCAGGAAGGGAGTAAACACTTTCCATTTACCACACTACCCAGCAGTTTGCATAAGTCCCAGGTGAAGTTCCAGCCCTCAGTTTCGCAAAAGCAGGCAATGCTCTGTCTCTGCCCACTAAGTGCCTCAACACAGAGAAAACCAAAACTCTTTCCACCGACCAGGATACAGGCAAGGAGTCAACAAGATGTCTCTCTGCCCACATGACTTCTCCTTCACATAAAAAATCCTTGCATGTATGAATGGAATAAAGCAGGACTAACCCACTCTCCAGCTTACTGCTTATGAGAAAATCTGTGATCCATGTGCTGTCAGTGGTCATAATACAAATGTCTTTCCCCTGGAACATGAAGTGAGACCTTGAAAAAACGGCTTGAGGCTAAGTTTTGAAGAAAATTGCATGAGAAGCACCATCAGATACTGCTGTGAGGTTTGGAGTAGTAGCCTTTGTGAGGGAGAGCATGATTTGCAGGACCACCTTCCTGAAGCATTATACCTTGAATTAATCTTGCTACCAGAAACAATTTTCTCTTCACCATAGCTAAGACTATCAAGCACGTTATAGAGTTCCCTCCCTATCCACAGCAAGTACAATGTATTTATCTGTTCAAGTGTAATAAAATAGCAAAGAAAAAGCCTGCAAGCATCCTACAGGGTTAACATTCTCCATTACAGTTTCCATTACAGTTTTCAGATGTTAATTCAATCAAGATTTTTGCCATGATTTCCTCTTAAAGATAATAATTGCTGTTTCAAGAACCTCTGATTAAAATATTACTGGAATGGACCACAAGTAGTACTAACATTATATGTATATACAGTCCACTTCGGAGGTTATAATAACATAAAGAGCATAATAATGTTAAACAATTAACTGAATGCAATAAAAAATAAATCAAATTTGACCTGAGTAAATCTGAAGGTCTTTCAGATTCTTATTTTCCACCACTTACTATCTTCTTTCTTTTACAGTTTCAGAAGTCTGTAAGAGTATTTTACCATTCAGAAAGTACATCTAAAACAGTATGACCTTCTTGCAGCTTTACTACCATTTGCACGAACACGTCAGCTTACAGAAGGTAGATCAGATCCTGCCAAGTCAGCCTTTGGACAGGAAAGATAGAAATGCATTCAAAGCTGAGAGAAGTGACAACAGCAAATCATCAAGCAAGGTTTGTCTATCTCCGTACTAAGTGCTCACCTACACAAGTACAGGCACCTTTACCAATTAAAAGTGTAAAGATCATATGAACTTTAGAAATGCGATTGTGCTAACCTCAGTGCCCTGGATAAATTCCCACTTGTGCATTTCTACCAGAAGAATAACCATCCTTCCAACATCTACTTAATGGGGTACTTCTGTTACTGTTCTGAACTGGTATTCTTAGGTAAACCACTGCCAAATTTCATCTCCAAGGTGAGTACTTGTTTCAAGAGATATGTTAAGTATATTTCTTAATTTAGGATGACTTTTATAGTTTAGCAGGCACATACCACCAATCTAGCAGATGGAGGACATTCTGATTTATGCCCATGGGAGGCAAAAGGGAATTCTGGTAGGAATAGTACTTATTCTATTCCCTGCAGACTCCTTTTTATGGCAGTGTAACAAAAAAATGTATGGAAAGACCAGGAAGGGGATACAGAGCCAATCACTAACAAAGAATATTCTCAGCAGAGGAAGGGCCCAGAGAAAAGGTGCATGTCCATTCTGTGCTTTGGACTATGCATATATGAGCATTTGGTGCAGGAACAGGGCTAAAGGAGGTCTGCAAACATGCATGTACACAGAGGAGGCTATGACCAAGTGGAGCCAAACTGTGGAGAACATGTTCTTGGGTTACCAGAGACCACTGGGTCACCTCTGAAAAACTGACTCTCCACTTTACAAACCTACACTATGCTTTTTTTCCCCCCTAGGTACTACTATTTCCATTTAAAACTGTTAGTTTGTTTTACCTTAGCACTTTTAAAAATATAACTACAAGTTTATTTATCAAATTATCATGAATAAATAATAATGCAGACAATCCTAATTACACCAAAAAAAAAGCCCAAATCCAAAACCTGGAACAAAACCAAAGCAGTTCTACTGTTTCAAAAGAAACAATTGGAGGTACGATGATAAAGAAGTAGAAGCTGGAGTAACCAAGGGGTTAAAGACACAGTTTACACTTGGGAATTCTCTATAATATGCTCCTCCTTCCCTAGCAGCTGCCAAAAATCATCTGACAGGAAACATAAGATTAAGTTTGTCCCACCTAAGTGAACAAAGCGTGTTCAGAACAGGCAACCAGTTCACTGCAGAGCAAGAACTTTTCTAATCCTGCTGGAATCTGCAGTGCAGCTCAGAAAATATTACTGAAATATAACTGTTTTCTTTACTTTTACATCTTGCTTCTGGATCATCTCATTCATTTTGGTCACACTGCAGTTTTTGCTGCTTCTCTCATAAAGGTTAACTTAAAGCTCCAAACATAATCATGTGGAAAATGGACATTATTGATTCCTATGGTCCATTGTTCCCCCATTCTAAGTCCCTGAAGTTCAAGTTCAATCTGGAATTACATCATGTCTGGTTTCTCCTGGTTACCAGACGGCTTGAGACGTGACCAGAGCTACAGAAAAAACAAACAGCCTTCTTCACGCTTCGGCTCCCCTATCGATTCAAACATAAACTTTTTTTCTTTCTCTCAAGTATGCTTCAAGTATGGAGCATGGTTAATTTAGAGATTAAGTTCCAAATTAGATTATCTAATGGCATCTTAATGGATTGCTGACCCATTTCCTGTGGGATGGCAGCATGCAAGTCTGGCTTGAATACAACTAATTTCTTAGGAAGTGTTCAGAAGATGTTTGCCTAGATGGAGAGGAAGCATAATGTTCTGCATATCTCTCTGCATTACAGGGCTGGGCAAAACTATTTAAATTGACAAAGATCAGAAATTGTTAGATTTTCTCTCTATGAATATGTTTACAATCAGGATACTTCAGCCTTTTTGTTCTCAAATTGTCATGAATTGATACTTCGATTCCAAAACATTGCTTTTTTGGGGGGAGGGAGGGGTAGGGGTCAGAGTGTATGAACCACTGCTCTAACAGGTGTCTGTGTTTGCCAAAATGTGCTTGCCTCAGCAGTGCTGCTGAGTATGATACTTTACTGTGTTTACTCGATACCAAACACACACAAGGCACTGTGCTACAAAAGCAAACTGCACTCATTCTCAATTCCCCTCCAACTTCTTTCACAAATCAAAGATTATCCCATTTCATTGCCTTATCAGCATTGTTATCCTAAATACAGAGTGGTGCTGGGGGGGGAAAATGATGCTTGGAATGCTGAACACCCCTACAGCTAGAGCTGGGAAGGAAATTCAGCACCCTGAGAACAGAGCTCCCCTCAGCATCTCCAGGAACAAACCAGCTGTTGTACTATGCTGTCAAGATAACAGAACGAAAGCAGGAAATGCTAGCCTAGTCCGTTAGCCTGAATAGTGTAAAGGTAATGTTAAAGTAGCAGTTAACCCATAAAGCTAACAATGAGCAATTGTTAATAGAATTAATATAAATACGTTTGGTGACAGCTGAGACAAAAGGTACACTTTGTCAATGAAAAAAAAGTTGCCTGCAGTCTGTGAAAGACTTCCAAATACCCCACGTGCTCTAAAAGAGAACCATCATGCCAACTTTTATGAGTATTTATACTGGAAATACTCTCAATGGTGTAATGAGTGGCTTAAATTCAGGATCAAATTCATCTTATCAGACTCACACACACCACTTTTTTCACTCTCACTCATGTCTTAAGTGTACATGGTGCATACACTCTTACCCTCACATAGAAACTAAGACTGTGTTTTTCTAATTGAGCCTTACAGATTTTCAGTTTCCCCTTGCTTTCGGTCTCTAGGAAAACAGCTGTTATCACAGAACTGCAGTTATGAAGAAAGAAGGGTTTGGGGTCTTTTTAATGGTTCTGAGTATCTTCTTCACATGTACACCAAAAAAATATTTGACCCAAATTATCTTACAAGTACAAGAAACCTTAATTCTGTTGTTATGCTTAAATGTCTTACAGATTTTCAGTTTCCCCTTGCTTTCGGTCTCTAGGAAAACAGCTGTTATCACAGAACTGCAGTTATGAAGAAAGAAGGGTTTGGGGTCTTTTTAATGGTTCTGAGTATCTTCTTCACATGTACACCAAAAAAATATTTGACCCAAATTATCTTACAAGTACAAGAAACCTTAATTCTGTTGTTATGCTTAAATGTTGCTCAAAGCAGACAGAAT
>NW_008687072.1:67975-68727 GCF_000695815.1 Acanthisitta chloris | reverse complement strand
ATATAGAAAGACATAATATGTACTATAAATATTGTAAGTAAGCAACCAAAACCAAACAAACAAAACACAAACAAAAAGCCTCACAAAACAAAACAACTCAAAACAACAAAAACAAAAACCTCAACCAAATAATTGTAGATGGTTACTGTATCGGGGCAAAATAAAAATGACTACTCCCAAAAATGTTACCAAGTAACTGGTTTGGGGTTTTTTCCCTTTTTTTTTAGGATGTGCACAGGATGCTTAATGTAAGTATTTCCTGTAAGGATACTTGCATGTTTAATTCAGCTAAGCAAAGTACTGATCTAGTTTTTTTTACCACTATTCCTTGCAAAACTTTTGATTTTGTAGAAAATGGTGTATCAAAGACTTTAAGTTTTGTGCCTTGGTGTTGTCTTGTGTTATTCATATTCTCTTTTTTTTTATGAAGTTCAGCCTTCACATATGGACCACTACTGTCTTACATCCAAGTCTTTGAACACCAACAGATACATAATTTTATAAGGAAATAAAACCCCAGAAAAAATATTTTGACATCTATGCCTTATATCTACTATCAGGTCTGACAAACAAGTACTACCAAGACAAAGAAATAAAAATAAAAAAACAGAAATAACAGAAGTTTTATCATCATTCACTCTCATCAAGTTTCCAAGGTGTGGTTCACCAACACTGCTCCATGACAAAGCTTTCAGCTTGACCATCTCTGCTACCTGATTTCTGTAGAGACAGGACAGCTAACACTGAGGCAC
>NW_008687072.1:63505-67961 GCF_000695815.1 Acanthisitta chloris | reverse complement strand
TTGAGGTCAACAATATTTCTGAAAAATCAGTATAGTTAAAATAACCACAAAAGCCTGACAGAAAAGGTCAGATTGAGCACTCTCAATATGGACACCACAGATTTGAGGAAATCACATAATCAAAAATTTATCAAACCACTTGGGGTTGGGGAAATTTGTCTGGACTAGAATATATTTCTTTGCCAATGTATGACAATTACCTTTGCAAAACCTTCTCTTTTTTTGTTGTTTTATTGTTAGAAAGGCTCACTGCTTCTTAGACTGTACAGGTATAATTTATCTTCTCAGATCCTCACCTCCGTGGGATTCAAAGAATGTTGGTATCCAACACCCAAATCCTAAAAGCCATCTACTTAGGGAGAACTAAGTGTTTGTTTCCTCCTTCAAGGCTGTGATTAATCCAAGAGCAAGTAACATAGATCAGGCCTCTGAAGAGCTACCCATGGCCAAATTCGTGTCCAATCTCTTTTGGCAACACTTGTGTATTTTGGTAGGGTCAAAGTGGCAGGCAGCATTCTGGGAGCAACCTGAAATACAGTTTTGTCTACAACTGTGAGTGGATCATGGAGCATGCTTGTATTCGTCACCAAAGTATTCCTGGTCATCACCCAGAAATGGTTTCCCCTGCCTTTCCTTTCTTTTCACAATTTATATCCAGGGTCCTGTATGATGGGTGCTAAAAAACAGAATTCAGCAAACATTAGGACGGTGCTTCAGTCAGGATACTGCTACACAGCATGTTGTGATATAATTTCCTAACACCCGTCACTGCCCCAAAAAAGCAACACCCGTTGTACTGGGAGAATAAATCACCCACCCTGTGCTATACTAGCTTAGTTTGGATTCACTCCTGGCTGGACTGAAAACTCTAGCAATTACTGCATGATGGGGATTTATAATGTGAATCACAGCCCTTGAGGAGATGAGGTGAATCCATTAGCTAATTTTCCATTGTGCCATTTAATCTATAAGGGAAGAAGTGACAAAACCTTATTTTTCCACTACAATTCTTCCAGATTTTAAACCTTAATTCAGAAAAAATTGGCAGGGGAAAAAAAAGCAAAAATATAACCTTCAGATTTGTAAACAGCACCAATTTTCAAATTCTGTAATTTACCTTCCATGTTGATTCTCAAAACCCCCAAAACTTCTAGCAATCCATAATAAAACACAGTGGATAAAAAGGCATTTTGTACATAATACATATACACAATTACACTCACACACATACTTATACAAACGATGCAGAAGTACATATGTTTTCATGTGCACATAAATTTCCAAAAAGTATTTAAAATTATTTAAAGAATGAGTGGCTAATACTTCATCTGACAAGCTCCCAACCTGCAGGCTTTACATGTACAACCCCCATTAAATGTTGAGTGCTTCAGAAAATCCTGCACGTGAAGAAGGTGAAAAACTGACATATCAAAATTTTGCTGATTTATTTATACACCTATTTAGATACACACACCCTCTACTGTTAACATAGTTCATTATATACCAAGATATGTAAAAGATAATAATTGAATAATATAACAAATGTTAATGGGGTTTATTGTTTGGTTTATTCACGGGTGTTTTTCCCACACAAAATCTCTTTTTATGTAAATTGTTCCTAATTAATCCATTATTTAGTTGAGAAATAAGATGGTTTATATCTTACCTTCATGCACGTTAGTGACCTAAATCTACACCAGCCAATTAGTTGGAAAATTCTCTATGAATAATATATTTATTGCCCAAAACAACCACCAGCTCAGACATATATTGTTATGCTCATCTATACCTCTAACAGCACCATTTTCTTTGTGTTAACCACTAAGCACTCCAAAATATGACTGAAAATGAAATTTTTAAAGCCTAAGATCAGTGTTCCCTTCAATTTACAAATCCTTTGCATTTGATAGCACAACATTGTCATTCCAGATGTTTAATTACAGTAGTTTCTAAATTCAACTTACACTAACGATAACCTGAATGTGTAATAGGAGAAATGTTACACACATATTTTGCTGAAATGCTATCACATATACCTCTGGAAGCCCACTAAAACAGATACTGTCGCCCAATGCAAGTTTTTTAGAGGTTGTGTAGGGGTGGAAATAATTAAAATGTTACCTTTGCCAAGTAATTCCCAATGTATCCTCACTGGCACTGGGGTATAAATGCCTGCCGTTTTGATTCATGGTCCAGTCACAAATTCTCAGCTGTCAATTGAAACCTAGCAGTCAGATATGGATCGAGCATACTGCAGTTTTTAGTATTTTAATTAATACATGCAAACTAGTACTGTACATGGCAAAAGTCTTACTTTCCCAAGAAGCAACTTTAAAAAAATAAAGCAAAGAAAAATAACTTATTTTGAGAAATAAATGCCTATAGATTTGCTTAAGATAATGCTATTTTCATATGCTTCTCTATTAATAAAGCATAAAAGAGTAACTAGTGTGTAGCACATAACAATTAGCTATTATTAGATTACAAATTGAGCTGGAATAAAAGGAAATGTTAATATTCAATAGTGAGATACTTTAAGAAAGGAAATAAAAATGCTGGCTTTTTAAGCAATGCTCTATATAATGTGTATTAAGTAAAGGTCAAATATAATCAATATCTTCTAGCATGCATTTCGTGAAACATAGAAGACATGCACTTTACAGAAAATTTGCTCAAATTAAACAAACTGTATTCCCTTATCTTGCTATTTAAGAAGGATAAAGGTATTTTGTAATTAAAGTTTATTAATCTAGTGTTACTGAAAGAGGTATTACTTAGCAAGAGGTGGTAAAATAATCTAATCTTGCTCTAGACTCAGAAAAGTAGCATTTAAAATACTTTATTGCATTTTAATATAATGAAGAATGTACTAAATGTTAGCTGAAATGAATTCTTCAGATCCTCAAATCATCAATTCTGCCTTCCCAGATTGTTCAAGCAACCCTCCACAGCTCTGTTTATTTAACAGCTGCCTGATAGTGTTAGCAGATTTATTGAAAAGATATGCTGCTTATTGTGAAGTTTAAGAAAGTGAACATGCATTTTAACCTCTGTATAGTCATGTTTATATAAATTGCTATACCATTATATATGATACAGCACTCTGAATTGAAAACGATGTTGCTGAGTTTAATGACATTCAATGCATTTTAGTATTCTCTATCCATATTCACAGTCTTTCAATAGCACAGGCTACAGCAAACAAGCTACAATAAACTGTTTTCACAGGAGCACAATTGATTGCAGACTTTTCCTGAAAAATACAAATGCTGAGGACAAGACAATATTGCAAACCTGACCCTGTCTGGCTGTTAGACTCATAAGCTTCCTGCTGTTAAGGTCTGAGAAATGGAAATGTTAGTCTTTGATGTTTTCACAGGGATTGCTTCTTGTTTGTTATCTAAAGAACTCCAAGGGACTTTTTAAATGCCATTAAAAGCATGACTTAACCACATGAAATTAACCAGAAAAGGAAACATGAAGTCAAAATGTTTGCTAGAGGTAACTGTGAATAATACATTAAATATGTTTAAATAAATGGGTAAATAAATATTTGATTTAGTTACTGCACAAAATAGTATTTCATACCTGATTTTAATATTGAAAACATAGTAAAGTATGTCAGCTCATTTCTTAATGTACAGTAGATCTATTTCTGCTATAATCCCTAGCAATGTAACCATCTTCACTACAGATGCATATTTTAAAGCTTTATAACAACTATAAAAAATCACTTCCAGCTGAAACAGGAGACTGAAAGGTTAAACTCACCCACCCTCCACTTTTCTTCTTCTTTCACAAAATACAGAATCTATGAATTAAAGCCCACTGATTGATTAGAACCATTAAAATACTAAAATCACAAACTTTGTGTTACCAAATGATTTTATTCACTTAGGTCTAATTCAAAAATCTGGCAAGCACTGAGCTTGGTATAGAACCTAATTGCATTTGCCATTTGGGGAAAACAGTAAAGGATTGATATATTACATTTTAGTAAATTAGCTCCTGCACTAAATCACTATACTCTTCCCATAGTCTGTATGAAAACCTTCTACATGTACAGTTAATGTGTTAAATTTATCATTAAGAAAGCTCCAAAAAGCTTTTCAAACCTATTTCATAAATGTCAGTAATGTCATGTTTCATATTATATACAGTCATATGTACCTTAATGCATATATGTCTAAATATTTCAGAGGTAATAATACAGCATGTGCATTTTATACACGTGCTGTAGACACATACTTGCATATATATATATATATATATGAAGATTCAAGCTACACCAGTCTCATAGTTAGTGTAAACTGTAGTACTATTCACTGCACCAACTGTGCCATACTTGCAGTACCGACCACACCTTGAAAAACTACAGGTCTGCATGACAACCTGTTCTGTGAGAAGCCCAGCACTGTATCAGTTGTACAGAAATACCTCTTCTCAATGCTAAAAA
>NW_008687072.1:53470-63344 GCF_000695815.1 Acanthisitta chloris | reverse complement strand
AAAGTATATAGAAATATCACTTCCAAAGTCTGGATCTGCATGCTCTGTGTCTGTGTGTGTTGAGTGCTTCCTGGGTAAAAAGGCTGGAGAAGTTTAAAAGAGCTTCATTTGATGGAAGAAGATGTTCACAGCAGCAGCAGGAACATGGCCCTTGGAGGATGTCCAGATAGACCAGTAGGGAAGGCCTGGGGGCACAGACCTGACATGAATACCAAGCTGTGGAGGGATGTTAGACACTTTAGTACAGTATTTTGAGTGCTATATGCTGTCTGGAGTCATGCTGACAGCTTTCTGTCTAGTTATTGTCCTTAGAGTTACTTATATGACCTCTAAAATCATGCCATGGCGTTAGGTGGAGATGAGAAGGCACGTTTGTTCTCACCCACTGTAAGCCATCTAAAAGTTTGCAGGACATGAGAAAAGGAGAGGTAGGAAACTACTTCAAGGCTACCTGAGAAAACTAAATTTCCTCAGTAGAGAAACTTAAGAAACAGTCCTCAGGAGATACTTAATAAATGCTGAAAAACATTCCTAATTTTCTCAAGAATATGCTATGAATGCAAAAGAAATTACCTGATTTGGCAAGTGACATGGTGAAAAGCCTTTCCTAGAAGCCCATTGGACACACTTGCCCTTCAGTCCACAGTTTGGTCTTTTTTTTAGCAAGGCAAGCCACAGGAACCCCACTTCAATAACACCTTCCATCCACAAAACATTATCAATGATTTTCTTATTTATCTCTCACCTAACCACACAAGAACAGAGTATGGGTCTGCCTTCCAAAGTGGAAATATATGCCCAGCCTTGCAGCAAACGAGGAATCCCCACAGGCAGCTCAGGCATTTCCTGATGCATGGCACTGCTCTCACCCCTGTGGTATGTCCTCACTGCCACACTCATGGAGCAGCAGAGACCACAAAGCCCACAGATGGTGTTTCTCCTGGGGAGTAATGCAACTCCCTCATTCACCTCAGCCACCTCATGGGAAGAGGTCACAGGGCCAGACAGAGGCAGAGCAGTAACCAAGTGCTTCTGTTCTCTAAAATGCCAGGAAACCGATTTTGTTTCCAATTTCTCGTGCTGTGAGATGTACTGATGTGGAGTTCTACTCAAGAGCTAGATTTCACTCTAAGTGTCTCTACAGTTTAAACAGCACCTTGGAAGCATAACCATCCTGCAGAATTTTAAGTATGTAAATGACACATACATTAAAAATCCGCAGTCAACAGCTCAATCTGTAATCGTAGTCTGAATAACTTTTGGGGTTAGGATTTAAGCATATTTTGTTCTCTCATATTTCAAGATTAGCTGTCTAAGGCTCACATTCATTGCAAGCTTCTGTGATAGCTAGTGAAAGTAGATACATGTTTTGGAAAGTGCAATAGGAGACTGTGCTATATCTTCTGTTAGTTGAGAAAATCCCCTAAAACTTAACATTTGCATATTGTCATTGTTTTGACTGAAACTTCCTTTAAATGTGTTTCCTTTCTAGCAAGTATATGTGAAAGGTGACCTCTTACCCATTTACATACCTCTCTGATCATCATGTGACCCACTTTTACGTCAAGCTGTAAATTACGATAAGGGACACAATAAGAACAGCCTAAGTGTTGATAACCTGTTTCCTGTCTTTACTGAGAAGTTCTCTTTAACAGTCTACTTGTGTTCTTTCAGCCTGCTGCTGAAAGCAAAAGTGACATCCACCCAAAACATTTTGCAAACAGATACTCTGTGTTCAGTGGACATTTAAGTTTACAATTTCCATGATGAATAGTATGAAGAGAATTACATTTTGAACTGAGCAACTCAGTAACTGAAGGATGCATCTGGTAAGAACAACTTCCTCCTGACGTGGCCGGGCAGGCATTTGTAGGAAATAAAAAGCTATCTGCAGTTTTCTGATTTTGCATTTTAGAGACCTTTCTTATTACTATGTACGTGGCAAATGTCTCACTCATAATTGTAAAAGCTGTGTGAAAATCATGAATACAACATACTACATCCAGAATGTCCAAGCTCTAGTGAAAACCATGTCACTGTACTTATCAGTGCAAAGACTGAAAGAGTTTCACTAGCTCCTCAGCAATTGGGCCCACATTAGCTAGCACCATTTACTGTGACAGAAAAGTTCTACAGGTGATTAGCTTCACAGACCTCAATAGTAATCCCATTTATTCATGTTTTCTAATTAAAAGTAGAATCACCCATACAAGGCTCCAAGGTGTTTTAAAATTAGCTAAATGGTCAAGAAAGAGTATCTGTCAGTTACTTCATTCATTCCAACAGAAACTGTATTATTTGTGAAACCATTACTCTGTTTTTGAAATTAATACAAATGTCTATGTATGCGTTCATCCGTCCATCCATCTGTATTTCATATTTTTCATACAGGTAAAGTGTAAACTTTCTAGCTTTATTGCCAGAGACAACATCAACCTGACTCTAAGTGTCTGCCATTGCAAGAACACAATAAATCCATGAAAATGAGAACAGGGACACAAGGAGGCTACAGAAATGCCATAACATAACCATCAGAAGTCTGATCAGTAAGACTTTGCTACTGAACTAATGGTCTTGCCATTAAAGTTAGTTAGCCAAAATAATGGAGACACAACTAGAATCTGGCAAGGAATATGTAGAAAGATGGATTTCCTCAATTTGCTGCTTTTTCCTCTAGGCTCGTCTTAGCAACCACCACTCTTCAACAGATGCAAAACAGGGAAAGAAGAGGGAAAAAGGTACCCCCATATAATTGCAAAGATTATCTTTTAGTAACAATTTATATAAGATGTTTCTCAGCACAGAGGAAGAGCAATGAGCACCAGATTTGACTTAATAATTCCACCGACCACCAGCTGCAAAATTAAGAAAAACTCTCTCACACAGGTCCTAGCTCTTATCACTTCCCTTGCCCCATGCCATGGTGTCATTCCTGGATTTTCATTATCAATACTTAACAATGGTCAGAAGCTGAAGCTGAATCAAGAAAATAAAATTGAGTAGTCACTAATATTTTGCAGTAGACAGAGGAGGGATGACATGAATTTTTTACAATAAAATGACAACATACCTGCAACTCTCTAGGTGTCACTGAAGCAAGAGATTATGTTTTGTCACTATTCATGTCTCAGTATAGAAATACCCTGCATTTCAAGGCAGATAATGGGAAGATCCACCAGCAATGACAACAGGGAGTGGACTGCATAGTTATAATTCCTCATTGGAACCTGGTCTTCCTAACTATCAATGTAACATGCTAAGTACTGCATATAACAGCATATTTT
Organism: Acanthisitta chloris; assembly: GCF_000695815.1. Classification (NCBI taxonomy): domain Eukaryota; kingdom Metazoa; phylum Chordata; class Aves; order Passeriformes; family Acanthisittidae; genus Acanthisitta; species Acanthisitta chloris. Next base: position 60,060 of record NW_008687072.1, on the reverse strand, counting down.
CACAGTGTCCAGACCAGTAAAAGCCAACAAACTCTCTCATTGGTGCTATTTTGCACTGTCCATCAAAATCGTATTCAGTGCTGTTCTATAAATTGTTTACTGGAAGTTGTAGCAAAGTAACACTTTGCCAAGACTCCATGTGAGTATGTGTTGCAAAATACATGTGTAACTTTTAAATTTATTGTGATTACTGTAATTTAAACAGGCTACATAATGGCCCTTTTTAACAACAAAAAGTACTCAAGGGTACATGCCAATATTTCTCATAACCAGAGAGAATAAATCTTCACAAAGACTCCTCCAATGAAGTAAAAAATGTACCGGTGACAATATTTATTCTTGAGGGGTCAATGTGCATTACAGGGTATGGTGGATGTTTAAAAGACCTCTCTGGAACTAAAATCATTGGCTTTTTAATTTAGAATTTCTCTCCACTAATACAAAATGATTGATTGCCTTTATTTCACATACCCCTTGATTTTTCTTTTCATTCATCATGGGCTGCTTTAAACCAAATACATTTAAAATCAGCCATAAGAAGAGTGGTCTCTTTTAAATTGTTGTAAAGTAATGAAAGGACATAGTAAATCAATTGCGTTTCTGTCTTACCAAAGGATAACCTTTGCTCTATTAAAGTTGTTTAGACAATTTCAGTGCTCTACCTTACTTTCTGGGTAATGTACATATAAGGCACTGTCATATCAGAGATGTCTTTAGAATTAAATAAGTGAAGGTTACTAATTCATTGGAAACATATGTATGTACTTATATGTTCATATTTATCCATCTGAAAAACTTTGCTGTTAAAATATTCTGTTCTTTCGAATAGTTTCAGCTGTACATACTGTTCCTTAATTTTCTACATATGTGTAGCATACATACACACACACACGAACACACTCAGGCAAGCATAGTTATATGTCCATTGCATATGTTAGAAGACAGTAGAGAATTCAGAGCAAAGATAATGATATGATTTTTAAATTTACTATATGGCTCAATGGTCACCAATTGATGCTTTTGAATTAATGCAATGAGACTATGAAGCAATATACTTTAGAAGGGAGAACATTGGTTTAACACAGTGGCGTTCAATAGTTTTTGTTTCTGAAGTGTGTGTAACTTAAGTTTCCCTTTCCACCTAAGCCAACTGGCCACATGTTTCACCATGATAGGGAGTATAAGACACAGTGCGTGTAAACACCAAAGGCCCTTGATATCGTTCTCATTTTTAGGTTCCTATGACACTGTTGAAATTTTGAAATCTATTTCAATCTACACAAAGTAAAAATCAATAGAAGATGCACAATGTTAGCAATATATGCTTTAAATGTCATAAACTCAACCTGGAGAAAATTAAGTGTGCTTCCACTACCTTCTGGTATGTGACAAGAGCTTTTTAACTCTTTCAATGAGTTTGGAAGAAGGTGCAGTAGGCCTAAGCAGTAGCAAATTTGCCAAAAAAAAGAAGTGTCTAAACACAGGGAGTGACAAAGAAATTATCCACATCCCCAAATTAACTGGATGTCAGAGGCTTTAAAATGATACTGTGTAAAACAAGAAATCTACAAATTACATGCACCATCCTTAAAAAGAGAGATATTGCATGTATTTTAAAACATAATATACTGCATATCTTTTAAAAAAGAGACTTATTATAGTAATTATAACACATTTCATGAGATAACTATCGTTGAGAGGTTAAAAAGAAAACAACAAAACAACATGCCAGATAATTTACTAAGCAATTAATGGCTGGCAAACACACTAATTGTCATTCGGTATTTTCATAAAAGTGTATAGATGTTTGCAGTTGGGTCTCATTAGTTAAAAAACAGTTGGCAAAGCATCAGCTATTTTGAATAAATGATCATCTTTATGATTTTCTCTGAACTCTGCATGCGGTGACCTTTAAAACGGACATACTGCCACCTTGCCCTGGGAGTGGGTAGGGATAGGGAGTTCCAGCTGAAGTTCACTTCAGTTATATCTCAGCAAACACAGAACAGGTAGGTTTTACTGAAAATGAAACAGGCATGTGTACCAACTGTTGAAAGGAACCCAAGCCTGAGAAAAAAAGACAGTACAACAAATACCAAGGACTACTGAACAGCCCCTTTCTTGCTGCCACATTCAGCTTTTTTCCTTGTAATGTTTTACATGCTGTGAATGTCAAAGTCCTCTACTGTTAAGATTGAGAAGGAACACAAACACACATAAAATATGGTAAAGTTCTAAAGGGTCTGAATTAATTTTTGTTGTTAGTAATGTAGCATTTCTGTATGTGCACGGCCTTGCTACTGACTGCAGCTAATTTATTTGTATGCCATCATTCATCTCGGCTGTATTTTAGCAGTTTGGGTAAACACTTCATTTGCATTAAATTTACAGCATTAATGAGATGTGAAATTTAAAATGCTGCTTGAAACATAAATGATGTAAGAAACTAGAACAAAAACGTGGTTTTATCACATTGAAATCAGCAGACCAATTTAAACCTATTAAACTAGAAATGATGATGTGTTGCATTGAGAATTTCATTCTATAATTGATCTTCTAGAACTAAAATGAAGAAATGTCTTAAACATCTGGTGAGAGAAAATAACAAAATAGCTTGAAAATAATAAATTGGACTTTTTGATTTGGAAATTTTACTTATTTTTAAACTGATTTGGAAATGAGTCCCTTAAGCACCTCATTCTTCTTCCTAAAATCCTAATAAAGATTACATGTATAAGCTCTTGAAATATAAATTAATGAAAGAAATATAATTAGGAGTTCCTTAACATAGCACAAATCTAAGAAATAAAGCATAGGCTAAATTGCTATGTCTTAAAGGTTTCAGTTTTGCTTTGAATAAACTTCACTTTCACAAGGCAAATACTGAAACCCTTATGATTCCAGTCTAATCCAAGATAACAGTCGCAGCACTTAGGAAGGTAATATCACAAAAGTTTCTCTATATCATTACACCTATGTGAAACTTGCCCACCTGTTGCTGGTGTAGGAAGGATGGGTCTCTTGGGCTTAGTCCCACATATCGATTGGCTTGGGATGTGCCTGAGGCTGTGTAGGCTGATTAAGGAAGAACAAAACAGATTGATAAAAATACCAACCTATCATAACTATTACCCTGTTCAGGTACAGTACAAATATGAGAGATCCAGAGTTATGATTTTGCAACATATAGGATGTGTCTGTGGTTTTCCTTTATTTAAACTTTAAGAGTAAGCAAAAGAAAAATTGGACCAAATTAGGAAGGCAGGTGTAAATTCCCATAAACTTCAATGGAAGCTGCATGTGTAAATCATTATGATGTCTCTTGTAATTAAGAGTTCCTCTGAATAATTTTTTTAAGAGATTTCATCAAAGATTTGTATGAAGGAATCATGATTCAGATTTCCATTACACCAATTTAAAGCATCAGTGAAATCACTGAAATGACAATATTGAGAGAAAATAGCACACGCTATTTTCACTGCTGTGAAGGCCCTGTGTAAAACAAAAAAACAAACCCAAAACCCTGTAAAATAACAGCAAAAATCAGAATAAATAGTTCAGTTTACTTATGTGGCATTAAAGGGATCTTTACAGGCCTATGTAAATTGGATGCAATCTGATTAGAAGAGAGCTAATTCTTTCTGTGCAATGTAAGAGTAAATATTCAACTTCCCTATACATCAGGAAATAACATTTTGCTAGGGGAACAATTTAAGGAAGTCTCTTGCTATCTCCTACAGAAGATAGAAGAAATTCATTTCTGAGCAGAAAAGGAATGGTAGGTGGTGCTGGGATTAGTTACAGGATATGAATCCTTCACCTGCTGGACACATTCCTGCCTGGTCCCTGCCAGTAATCCCTAAAATCTGCTACCCTCTCATGGCTTTTGGTGGCACTTATCAAACTAGTTAGGTGGTCTTACTAAATTTCCCAGTGTGGAGAAGTCCATACTGCAACTTGCAGCATCACAACCTGAAAACTTGTTGCAAACTAGGAAAGACTTAGCAGCAAAACCACAAAAAATGGACAAACACATACAAGGAATGGGAGTACTTACTGAACTAGCCTGGTAGCATTTAAGTCACACAGAAAATACAAGCAAGTGAAATGCATTAACAAAAAAATAAATTCAAAACAATTTAAAATGCCATGCACTGTAAGCAGGCTTTAGTGAAAAACTGTCATAAAAAAACCCCTGTTATTAGAAGGAAATTATGGTGGAGGCTACAGGGTTCCCCAAATATTACTGAAGCCTGCTGTTCTTTCTCATTCAAAGCAATTCTACTATTGCACTTCAGAATGAAAGGCAGTGCTAATCATTTGCCAGCTTATTCTCATCAGTTGCATAAATATGTATCTATATGTATTTTGAACCAATCAATCAGTTATTGCAAATAAAATTTAAAAAAAAAATCAGTTTTGATTTTCCCATTAACATTAGCACTCTGTGCAGCAGGTCTATTATGACTAATAATACAATCTTTATATATTCATATATAATTTATGCATCAGCAGGACATGATTCCTATTTTTTTGCTATTTTTTCATCAACAAGGTACGTTTCATCTTTTTTTCTTCCTCTCTTACAGCTACCAGTCTATTTTCAAAAGGCTTTACCAAGAAAGAATATACACTACTGCAGTGCTCTGAAAATCATAACACCTTGAGCATGTAGCATTTATATCTTTTCTCAAATAAAACTTGCACATAGGGATTGTTTTTATTACTATTTATGTATTGTGGTGGCAAGACATTTCTTGCAAACTGCTGTGGAAGCATGAGGAGGCCTTATTTCAAGTATCTAGGCCAAGATGTTCTAAGGTTTAGGGGAATCAGCTACCCAAGCTCCTATGAGAAACTGAGTGATGATTTAATGGGAAACTATAGTCCAATTTGTTCCCTTAGTATCAGGAAAATGAACAGATTAGGTCTGCTTTCCTGTAGCAATGAATATTAAGGTCAGATTACCAGAAAACATCCCAATGCAGTTCTGTCATTGTATGTGTTCTTTTTTGCCACTGGTATCAGAAACTCTGACCTTATCTAAGACAAATATGTAGGCCAGGAAAAATCATGTCAGACAGCTGCAGAAAAAAACTATGAATACTTGAAACTATACATAAACTCAGTTTATTTATCTTTCTGTTCTGAATCTGCTAAAACTAACTCTTCTTAAAAGGTGCAAGAACTGTACGACAAACCACCAATGGGGCTACAGATACACTCTACCACCTCCTAAAAAACTACTATACCAAAAGAACAGGCAAAATACTTCCATAAATCCATCCATATAATTATTTGTTTATACTTAAACAATAGTTGTCCAAAAGTTGCTACAATCCTTTTATAACAAATGCTCAATCAGTTTTCCTCCTTTACATCTTGGCCACTCCTATGCAATTGAGTCTCATCTCTCTTCAGATTCTAATGAAATGATTTAAAGTAGTGCAGCCAACACCTAGAAAAGATAGAGTTTATGGTCTACATTAAGGACAGACCAAAAGTTAGGGACTGGATTGGTAGTTCAAATATTACGTAGGTCTAAAGCAAGTAGGCATAATATAACAGACCCTAAAGAGATTAATATTTTTCAAGACTGGTAAGCTTCTTCCAAAGTACGTTTCTTCTAAAAATATTCATCACTCTGATACATACTAGTAACACTGCCATCTCAAGTCCAAATAAAAGTTCAAGGACAACAGAAATTCAGAATATAGTTAAAAGGCACCATTCTGCATCACTGGACATGACTATTTGGAAGAGGAGAATTTAGCCTAGATATAGAAACACTTTTGCTCTTATTTTCAGATGCACAATTCCATTGAAGATAATAGGAGAAATAACATGGTCCTGTATGTAATAAAGAGCTTAAAACATCACAGTTACGGTTTGTTATTTTCTATTTTTATAAAGCCGAAACAAACACAAACAGTTGGTCTACCATCCCTTGCAGAACTGACAAGGAATTAAACTTTTCTTTTGCCACAGCAGTTGCTTTTGCTAAAAATGACACAACCTATATTAATATGCAATTGTCATAGCTCGGATCCAGTATGTGTTGTAACAAGGCTTGATTTCTGTAGGAAAGCTCATTGAGGAGCAAATTATCCAATCTCTGTTTGGAATTCCATCTGTAGTCATTGCAATACCTTGCTGTCTGGGTGTGCTTCTCAATGTCTTAACAATGTCCACCTTAGATGAAAAAAACACATTTTCTTTTCCTTGAATAGTGGTCAAATATGTAGACTTTTCACTTTCATTTGGTTGGCATGTCACAAACTTTGGTTCATGTAACATGATCTATTGGTTGAAATTTGGGGAGGAAAAGCTTTGCAGTCAGATTGTGTTTGCTCTCCATGTAAAATGATGAGCACCCACTTGGTCAAATAGTAGGAAAAGGCGCCTTTTTCTGGCCTCAGTTTGAAATCATGTCAAATCTTCGATGGACATTTTTTGTTTCCTAAAGAAATACTTACTGGTTGCTGTAGGTGAAGATGCCTCACCTTCAGTGGATGTAGTGATGGGTTTAGTATCTGTCATGGTCAGGGTCACAGGTCGCACCGCACTGTGATGGGGAGAGGGTGCCAAAA
>NW_008687072.1:47334-53437 GCF_000695815.1 Acanthisitta chloris | reverse complement strand
CACTGCTGTTAGGCTACAAAACAAAACCAAAAGAATGCTTTGTGAAACATACACATTATGTTTAAGGAACCTACCCACCTATTTTAGGGTTTTCCAGAATGCCCATCATGGTAGAATCTGCATTTTGGAATGTGCTGTTCTAATGAACCTATGAATTTCTATGTGGTATTTTTCGCTGGGCAGGTCCCTTCTCAGGTAGATAGTACATTTCAGCAAGCTTTCTTTCTTTCTGGGTGCAACATGTATCAGATTATTTCAAAATATATTTGCTGTCCATGCAGCGTGTGTGAACCAAAATCCCATGGCAGCAGAAGTAAACTGACCTGGCATAGACCCTAATGTATGAAGTATTAAGAGCAAATGAATGATGCGAAACCTCTGTTTTCACATGCCATACCACTCTGGCTTGGAGGATAACCAAAACTTGACCATAGTTGTCCACAGAGATTACTCATACTGGAAGACTAACTAATAATTCACATGCTTGGGAGTGGGGTAGAGGGTTAGGATACGATGCACTATAATGCACACATCATAACATCTGGCCAAAGGCCGCCAACCAAAAACACAGAAGCGCATAATAATGGGAACTTTGTAAGTCAAGAGCATAATAAACAAAGATACTTCTTTCATAAATAAAAGAGGCAGTCTGCATGTGACCTTATGATGCAGGTCATCAAGATAATATGCTACATTCTACGTATAGGCACATCTGAATTTGGCAAAGCTGACTGGCATATCAATATGTTTATCCTTAAATGTGCCTTAGACATTCTGCATGTAAATACTCCAAAGGTAAATAACTTGTAGTAAAAACTAGTAAGCATTAAATAGCTTTTACAATGGTGGCTGATAACTTCTGTCTTAAACTGATCATGTGCTCTACAAATGATAGGTATTGTAAAACAGCCATACAAGCTATGAAATACTGGGAATCTTTTTATCGAAAGGATCTTGTCAAATTTAAGATAACTTAGAATAAACATGGATATCAATGGATTGATAAAGGACCCAATTCAACTGATTCAAGGAAAGGTTAAAAGAGGTAAGCATGACTATGGTAATGATATAATAACTGGACTGAGATAATTACTGCAAGTATGTGAGGAGTATAAACACATAGAAGAGGAAGGAATTATTTGGAAAGTACAGGAAACACATACTTGGGATAATGGAATGAATTCAAGACAGAGGAAATTTAAAATTAATAGCAGGAGAAACTTCCTGGCAGTACGATCCACTAGACTTTGCAAATGCACCCAAGGGAGAGTCTTGTTTAGAACATCTAAAACTAAGCTAGCAGAAAACACTAGAAAACATCAATGCAAGTGGAAACCAATCTGGTATCTGTAGGAACATTGAGCAGTTAGTAGACTATTTTCCTCTCTAAAAATCATACTCCTTACAATGAAAAATAATAGAAAAATGCACACTAATGATAAGTGGCCAACAAACTACCTCTCTAAATGATAAAAAGTCACTCCCTAAACATAACTCTTGTTAGTAAGGCCTGCCTGCCATGTTGGACTGGATTTTCAGTATGTTTCTAGGGAGCCTGCTGCAGAGGCAAGCCCTCTCTCCTGTGCTGACAGCCCAGCTGTCCACACAGCCTGCTGGAGGAAATACCACCTCTCAGCTGCATCTGGTACCTCCTAGGTGGAGTCACTGACATGCAATGACAGGACTACCTTAGGAACCTTAGCTGATGTGGTGTGCTAGCATCACAAAACCAATTGAGAATCCCTTACTGAAATGATCAAATTTTATTAAAAAAAAAAAAAAAGAAAGAAAAAACTCCATGGAGTTTATGAACTGAAAAAGCCACTATCATCAGCTTACAAAAGCAGCTGTCTCCAAAGACAGACTTGAATAAATTAGAATAAATTAGAAGGACACAGCTGGAGACCAGGAAGATTTACAGCAATGTATCACCTTCTACTGTTCCACAGTGATCCCAGTCAACAGGAATCCAATGGCTCACATGGACTCCAGCTTAGCCCTTGTCCATACAGTCTAAATGAGCAAACACTTTTCTTGTTCAGTTATAAGACAAAGATTATACTTATACCCCATTATCTTGCAAAACAAGCTTTTCCCTGTGCAATATATAACAGCAGTGCAGTACATCACCTCACTTCATCTAAATAGAGGGTGAAATCCTGTCTTTGTTGACATCCATGGGGAAGGGAATTTGCTAGTGATTTTAGCAGATGTGGTTTGTGACCCCCTCACCAAGTGCCTACATTTCTTTATTTTTAATTTCTTCTTAAATGGTAAGCATTGTTCAATATCTGTCTCATAAGTAAAACTCAGTGCACACACAATACAATGGAACTGAGGTCTCGTAGACATAAAAATAAAACCTTTGAAGAAAATGGAAAACTTGTTACTTCTGTAAGTTTAATTCTTACGGTTCCAAGATTTCAGACTGCACATTAGATTTCAAAAGCAACTACAATCCAGTTACCTGTCTCACAAATTTTATTGCATATTGTCACATTTCTCCAAGTATCTTCTGACTGCAGCTATGATTTATTCTGCTTTTATTTCTGCAATCTCTAACATCTATTCTTGTCCTTTTCCAAGTTCTTTACTTCTGTTTTCACATTTGTAACAGAATATTTGTTTTAAACTTTTGCAGTAATGTCAAATAATTTATATTGCAATACCCATTCAAGTGTTATCCCTCAGCGAAAAAGATAATACAAGAAATGATAAGTACATACAAGACAGAGCTTGGTGTACCATGTCTAAATACCTAACTTCTTCTTCCAGACTGGAATTTTCTGTATTTAAAGTTTAACTAATTAAAGCTGTAGGTAAGCACACACCTAGTGGCACTTATACAAATATAATTCTTCAACAATCCTAGCCATCTTTGAGATGTGAACTAAGGTTCTCCTTTTGACAAAATTTGTCATAGGAAATGGCATACATGAAATTTTCTTAGAAGTGCAGTATTTTTCCTAAGTGTGCTACATTTGAAAACAGAGTTTATGAAAACCACTCTCATACTCTCCAAAATTCTGTTACAGGAATGTCACTCATAAGAAGCCTTCCTGAAACATCCATACTTGCCTTGCTTGCATGCAGTGAACAACAGTGAACTAGTTAAGAAAACTGATATTTAAGATGATTAGTTAGGACAGAATCCACCTGAATTACAAGTGCAAATATTTACAGCACATCATTTAATACAAATTAGTTGTGCCTTTATTTAAAATAGGTTCTAGTTCCAGCTCTCCCTGAAGAGATTCTTACAGACAAATCCATTACATGTGAGAAATCAACTGCTACCATCAAATAGGGCATCACTATGTCTGTACGATGGATTCACAGAGAGATGATTCCTGAGGCATAAACCTCAAGCAAATTCCATGGATGCAGCTGTGTTAGATAAACACGTCATGCATTTAAAAATTAGAGAGGAAAAGAACCAAATGGAATTAAGGTCTGGCAAATTAAGCCATAATTTATGCAGGTATACATTTTTCTATTGTTGGATTGGAAGCTAATTTGATTTTCAGATCTGTGTTACATTTTCCAGCTTTTTAATTCAAACTATCTTAAGTGGCCACAGATGAATTCATTCATGGGCCCAAAGCCACAGATGAGTTGTATTTGCTGTCATAGCTGTAACATAACTCAGATTGTCAGACTATTAGTATCCGATGGTGTTCAGTGTGCATACTTTAAATTAATCCTCAGGTCTGAGCAGAAACCTGTAACAGAATTTCTTAAAGTCAGAATTCATTATACCTGTTTTCCATGCTGGATTTTACTAACATATTTATAATGAGCAATTAATCACCCTCTTCTCATTTTTCTGTTCATATATTTGCCCAAATAACAGCACATCTAACCTTAGACCTTCAGTTACATTTCAGGACATTGTCTTATTATATAGCACACTACTTCCAGTGTTACAAAAATTTTTCTTATGCCATAGTGAAATGGCAACCAATAATACCTACAGATGAGATATCCAAACATAACAGAAATGTGACATACCTACTAAACAATTCATATAAACTATTTATTGCTTACATTTTCAAATATATCTTATGTTCAAATTTGCACAGTATATTTTTTTACAAAATAATTGCAATTATAATTCCAAACAAAAAAATCCAATAAGCCTTATATACTTAAATACACAATGCTTCTTCAAATAAATAATTAACAAAGGCCAGAAATCATATTAATCTGTACATGTCCTAGATATAGCTACATCTGATACTGTTACGTGTTTCAGAAAGAAGTTTCAGGGCTTCATAAAATTTACATTATTTCTGCTAACCACTATGCACAGAGAAAAATATATTCGCATCCAAACCCACAGGTTTGTAAATTGAAATTCTGTGTTTCCTAAGACAGTTACCCTATTACAGGCAGATGATCACCCAAAAAATGCACTTTAGTCAAATGGGATTCAGTGTATTTGGAAATACCCTGTCACTCATTTCCTCTCAACAATCGCAGTTGCTTGGAATGGCAAAGTTCAGATACTATGGTGAACAATCTCACTGCAAAACCCTATGACAGTGTATTTTCGAGACCACTGACAGAACTAATTTTGTTGATGAAATTGTAGAAAATCTCATTCTTGTTTTGGACCCCTGATCTCACACGAAGTGTTTTACTTTAACACTTGCCTACTAGACACATCTGTGAATCTGGAGATCACAGCTGGTAAGTTCTGCTTTGAGTCCATGCCATTGTGCACTGTGATATCCACAGAGGGTGACAGATGTTTCAGAAAATCTACAAGTAAAAGAAACCAGAAGTATCTTCCATTTTTGTAACTCTCCCCCACTTGTTTTTGCCTAGGGCACCCTAATGCTACACCACCCATAAACACCTAATGGCCATGTTATGCTCTCACTGAAGACAGCACAGTGGTACTGCAGTTTCATGAAATGTGTGGAAAACATACCCTCAAGTTATCACCTATCCGAGTAATATAACACAATGCCTTAAATACACAGAAATAGCATTACTAGAGCACCAACACTGAGACTGTAGGAAGGTACTATAAGGCAGTTCCTCCTTGGGTTGAAGCTGATGGGTTCCATAAAGCATTTAACAAGAAGCAAGGCAGTACAGGTTTCCTTTCTGCTACTGAACACTATGGCAGCAACACAAAGCTACTGTACCTTTTAATAACACCTTATCACTTTTCATAGGGATGAATCTCCCTTGTTTCCATACCAGGAATCTGTTCGACTCACTGAGACAGCACATCTTACACAGACCTCACTCTGAGATGCCACACGAAATCTTCAAATGCTGTGACACACAGCTACCTGTCTACTTGAAGAATTAGCTTTAGAAAACAATATGTTGTTGCCAGTTTTTGGCTGAAAACTTCATTCTGTACTTCTTTCAGTAAGAAATCAAGATGTTGATTTTGATCCATTTGAGAAAGCAAATTTTCCTTTTGATGCGGAAACTGAGAGCAACTGGAGAGCTTCAGCAACCCATGTTCCAACACATGTATCATAAGACATTTTAGAGTGTTCTATCCTGAATCACAATTTTACCTGTGACCTCACAAAATCTGAAATAGACAGCTTTCCTTGTATATTTGCCTTTAACAACAGCAGGGTAAGTTTGTGACAAAGCATGGGAAAGGAAATCTCTTTGTAGATGAATGTTCAAAATACATCTTTATGTTACACGGTAATTCATGCACTCCAGAGACTTATACTTGTGCATGTAATAAACTGAAAATGAGCAGAATAAATACAAAGTAATCATTTACAACTGCAATTAAATCTTTAAATGCCCAGTCAGTAGACAACATTAAACTAGGACTCTTGCTCCCAACCCCCCAATCAAAATTAAAAACTGCACATTGTCTTACTTAATCTCCAATAATTTCTAAAAATTACAAGGAAAGACTTGACCAAGAAGCTGAAAACTATTAAATGTCAACAAATAAAGGTGTCAGTGATACTAAAGAAACCATATACACACATACTGCTTGTTTTGGCTTATTCTGCTAGTACTCTCCCAGGAACCAACAGGAAACACTTTGGCCAGCCCAAAGAGAGCTTCACAAGATTCCATCCTCACTGCTAAATGACTGTAGTTATTGTAC
>NW_008687072.1:45439-47302 GCF_000695815.1 Acanthisitta chloris | reverse complement strand
TGAAGAGCATGCTTGTCTGTCTTTCACTGAACATAAACTTGAATATCTCAATCAATTATGAGAGTAAAATAAGTGGCCTCATCACCTTCCAGAAGCAACTCTTCTCAGGCACTTCAGATATTTCTGTCTTTAGACAACGATAAAACCAACAAAAATTATAAAACTGCAAATGAGCCCACATGGCAACAAAGTATCTTTTATCAGACTCAGGCATTTCAGTCAATATTCAGACAGCAGTTCATCTGAACTGCAGTACATAACACAAGTAAGCCATTTATTGAAGAGCAAAAGATTCAATTCTTAACCCCCCCAAACTGGAGTCAGCTTTACCATATCACTGAAAAACACAAATTTAATGAAAAATATCACAACATTTGATTTAAGGTTACATGTAAACTCTGCCCTATATAATCCGTACTCAAAGATCTTGCATGATCATCTACATCTGTTCGCTTGGTACAGTCAGACAAATAAAAATTCTCACTGATGTCATGACATTCTTCAGCAGTATTCACCTTAAGTGTTTGCTTTACCATTGTTTCCTTCATCGCGCTTGCTGATCCTTCTGCGATTCACCACACCTTAATCAGGAAATTATTCCACACCTTAATCAGGAAATTATTCCATTTAACTCAATGATGCATAAAGTTTGGAGCTTTTGGTTTTGACTTCAGCCACACAAGTGGTGCTGTGCTTGGTGATTTGTTCAGGCTCATTGGAAGTCTGATTTTGATACTGTATACTGATTCATCACTCTCAAATACTAATGCATTTTGAGTGTGTGCAGATTTATGAGCATGTGTACGTGTGTACATAGACACAGAGTAGCTAGTATTTTCTAAGGTTAAAAGATTCACCCATTTGGAATCATTCATAAAGGAAGTACATGCCTGAAATTTGTGATAGCTTTGAAGACCTCAACGCACTGTAGATGTATAAACACCATAGGTGGATTAGACACATATCAATCTATCATTCTGTTGAAACTTACAGTGGGTAACCAGTATGAACTGGAGAAACATGCATCCCATCATAATACAGATATATATTCACACACAACCATGTGTGCCTAGCTAAGGGAAAAAAGCATTGAAATAAGCAAATAAAAAAGGCTTGGCAGAAATACTTAATCAGTAGAAAGTGCAGCAGTTCCCAGAACCCTGGGAACTTTTCAGACTACTAGCTGGAGACAAGTCCAGCTCTATATCTAACAAGGTTCATTTCTGTTCAGTACATTTGTTTGTTTATTCTCCAGATTGAGTAGGGGATAAAAAGCAGATATTCATGAAACCGACAGCCACAGCTCCCTTTTGTTTAAGATCATCCATTGTTGAATCATTTTTTACTGCAGCCAAAGGGCCTGTTTGAACTTCCTGACTGTTCATCACACATAATTTGGAGTATTTAACATTATGTCAAGAAAATTGCCCACTGCTTCCCAGCATGGAAACCTATGGGAGCTCTATATCTTTAAACTAATTTTACTTAGAGTATTCCACTGAATAGCATGACTGTCTCACTATAATCAGTGCAGCAGTAATGTAATTAATCTCAAAATTGCTGTGGGGAGTACAAGGCATCTCAGTTGCTTGTCGTAACAGTCTAAATTAGCGTATTACTGAAAGATGTTGGGGAGGAACAGTTCATTTTAGGTAAATGCTGTCAGGGTAGCCATCCTTTCTATTTCTACAGCTGAAATTAAAACTATCATCACAGTTCTCCTTTTGAAATCCAAATGAGTATGGTTTGAGGTGGGAAAGTATAATTAAATTTGATGTGGTATTCCTACAGATGCAGTTTTGCATTTTATAATAATTAAATTTGTTTGAATAAAAATTCATGTTTTATTTAGAAAAGAAAAAC
>NW_008687072.1:11543-45370 GCF_000695815.1 Acanthisitta chloris | reverse complement strand
TTCTTTTCCTAAGCAAAAAATTAATCCTGCTGTTTTACTTTTTGTACAGCAACACTTTAACTGTTCTATTTAGAGATATTTTGACTGGGTATGCAACTACTCTGATGTACAGCATATCTCAGAGATGAACTTTAAAGAATTAAATTTTTTAAATATTTCACTAATATTAGTGATTAATGATAATAAATTGTGGAGAATAGCTGATATAAATGCCTGAAATTGCATGCTTAGTGTCATTTAACCCCATCCCCTCTTCTCAGGAACTAAATCAAACATCAAATGAAATTAAAAACATTAATACAAAGGTAATGAAAGGTGACGAAAGCAGTAAATCGAGGCCAGTTTGGCCTGTTATTCCCTATGGTATCACAACCAAGTATATGAAGTGTTTTCAGTTTGCTACTACCCTGAAAAAAATCAGCAGAGTAAAATTTCATCTTTTAAGGTCTAAAGACTAATCTTTCAACCAGAGGTAAGGGAAGAAACTTAGGCAAAAAGTTGAAAGTGGTACTCCTGCTCAATTGATACACTCCCCAATGTTAAAATCATAAGACAGCACATTTTTCAACTGCCTGAGAGTCAGATACTTCATTTAGACGCTGCATTTTTTTCAGCAATGATCCAAAGCAGAACACAGAACAATCCAGAGAGATTATCACCTAATCTGCTCTTTTAACATATATAAGAAATCAAAATGTAAGTAAAACAAGCACTGAATAATTAAAGAAATGCATAACAGTAAGGGCCTGATTTTAATTTGCATAATTTTTCCCTTAATAGTGCCTAATTAAGACATCAGTTTAAAAAAAAAATCCAACAGAACTCTGAGATTTTCCGCACTGAATTAACGCTAAGGACTTTTAATGGGTGTCTTAATTAGACTTTGTTATTCATGGAAATTTTACACAAATTAAAATCAGGTCCTGCATGCAACATTCCCAGCTGAGTCTCAGCAAAAATGCTATACAGGACTGAAAGACTTTTAATCCATGCACAGATAGCAATTTGTATTCTAATGTCGGCATACTCTGTGTTCACTTTTTTGGTTTAATTTGCATTAATATTGTAACCAACAAAAATCACAGGGTTAGGATTTCTCCCTTCAGAGTAAATTTTACTTTTATGGACCGACTTCTGTTAAAAAAATTTCACATTTTTTTTCCTTTTCTTAAATACGTAGAAAGACATGCAGCTGGAGTAAGGAATTAGCCCATGGGGACAATAGCCACCATGACCTTCTGTAGAGCCCAGAGGGTCCATATCTGTTACTCGACATAGCAAGCTTGATTCAGTCTCAAGTTCTATTGCTGTTGTGTCCAAAATGAATGCTGAAAGGCCTGTCATTATTGGTGAAAAACAAAACAAACGAAGCCCAAAACAAAATGCTGTCATAGCAACCCCTTCATCTCTGATAAGATAGTCCTTCCAAAGGAACCTAACTCTTAGGAGCAGGAAAACCTGACCATTGTCTCTTCAGTTTACATTCCCAAGGCTCTTCCAGAAAACATGCTAAAGCACAAGCAACAGGGCTCCACAGGAGCCTTTCAGACAAGGCATTAAAAATAAATAACAGCCTGAGCAGAAAAGATTGCATTACACTGCCTCTGGAAATATTCCTGGTATTGACAGACCAAGTCTCAGCTGCAGTATATCCTATAGTGGCAGATCACATGCTAACGCTTGTGCTGATGCTATCATGGAAAGCAGTTTTGCACAGTCCTTCACAACTTACTTCACTAGTGAAAACCATGTTAATTTCCCGTATCAGACACAAGTCTGAATCAGCACAGCTGCCAGGAATGCATCTGCTACTGCATGTTCTCTACAAACGGAATTAAAAAAGAATTTATGGGTCTGTGCTGTGCTCACTGTGCAAAGAAATGTCAGGCGCCTACAGAACAGGACAAGCATTACCTTGCCAGAGTTTATTTTCATTGACACTCTACAAATACACCTGTATGACTATATGCATGCTTGGACATGTGTACATATCAGTGTACTCCTTGCTGCATCCTGCAGTAGGAACTTTGCCTCTTAGTGGCCCTGCATGAACAAAGAGGCATCCATCCTGCAGGAGTGGTGCAGGACTAGGACCTGCCTTCTTACTGCTGCCAGGCCATTCAGTAAAGAATTCTTCTTACGTTTGACAGAGGAAGAGCAAGTGGATATGATTAACCTGCTCCCTTTATTAAACCATAATGCATAGGAAAAGTTGTAACGCTTTTATACCAGCTCCTAGATTTGTCCGAGACCAGAACTGGTGAGACACCAGTCTAGATGCCCTGAAAGACACACATTCCTCATAGGATTTGATTATAAGGGTTCACATTGTTTTACAGTACCTGGCTAGTCTGTGGGCTGGACGGGTCGTAAGAAGGTACATAATTCTTCAGAGTATCCTGAGGATTCAGGTGGGGAGGATATCTGATCGTTGGATGAGAGAAGTAGCTAGATGGGGCAGGAGGGAGAATAGCTTGTGCTGGAAATGGCAATGGTGAAGGTGGAGGTGGAGTTCTAGTTGAGATGACTGGAGAAGACAAAATAAAATTAAAATTACTTCGCATCTTGTTTCTTCTAAAATTCCTCACCTCTGTGTTACAGCAAGAAAAATAAAAAGCCGGTTATAAATCAATACACTGCATTCCTGTTTTATGGCATTTTTACAGAAAAACTTAGAGGCTCTCCCCTCACATCATCTCAGGAAATGGAAAGTACCACTGTTTCAAATTCATAGATACTGTATCTTGTTTTGGTTTTGTGGGTTATGCTATCATATTTTTTCTATTTTTTCTTTAAAAAGTAATTGCTCTCCAACATAAAAGATATTTACACAGTTTTCCCATCTGAAGCCCAAATAAATAAATCTATTATTTTACTTAATAAATAAATACCACAATTTTATTCACAGCACGCCAACACTGAGGATAGTCACCAAGCCCTAAGAAAGAGTTGGTGATTCTTCACTGCATTGTACTCTACCTGCCTCATCTGGGGACAGGGTAATAGCTATTCATCAATATTGCCACTTATATTAGCCGATCTTTGTGAAAATGCTGATAAACATTCAACTTCAGGGCCTGGGAAACCAAATCATCCAATAAAATTATCTCTGGCTTACCAAAAAGGATCTACTCTATACTTTCTTTTTTTTCATTGCATTCTCTTTCTTTCCAGCCCCTACAAACATACACTTCTCTATCTATGGCCTGTGTGCAATGTCTAAACAACTGGTAATGTTTTCACAGTTAAAGGAATGTACAGCATGTCCTTGTGCTGCCCAGTTGTCAGTCTTGAAGTGGAGAGTTTCCTTCTATTACACTGCACAAGGACACACTTTTCAGCCTCACTACACATCTAGAGAGCAGCTACTTGGCGTATTAAAAAAGGGGTACTGAGTTCAACGGAAACGGAGAAAAGACAATGTCTTCAATTTAATTAGTGGGAAAGTACAAAATCAGGCCGGTATAAGCAAGGTTTTTTAAAAACGGCTCATAGTTCTCTACTGTATCAGCACAAGCATACCAACACTGCTCTTCTGGACCACCTTTCACATCTCTGGGTTTTTACAGCTTAATTTTTAAAGGACTTGCTGCTTTTCTGTTTTTTTTTAAGCTGGAACCAAGTCGTAGTTTTGCCCAAGGAAAACAAAACCACAGCTGTAGGAATGTTCCAATATTTTTGTACCTATTAATCAAAAATTTGCAAATCTCAAAGCTATTGCTCACTGACATAATAGAACAGGCTACACAGATAAAAATGGGGTTTCCTAGCAAGCAAACAGCTTACATACAAATTAAGTTATAACTGTCACTCAAATATGTATTTTCAAAATTGTACATTAAAGGAAATATAAAGATCTACACATGGAACCAAAACTTATTTTGTGGCAGGCTCATTTTAATTACCACCCCACCATGTTTAAACATGCTTGAAGTGAAAACAGTACAGGAGACCAGAATGAGCCCAGGCCCACTTTCATAATACAAAATAAGTGGATGTTAAGGGGAAAATAGTCCTTACATACAAATTGAAAGGGAGGAATGTGAAATCATGGAGAATTTGTAAAACAGAAATGTCTCAAAGCAGAAATGCATGTGAGAAAAAAGAAGAAAGTTTTCAAATCTGTTTTACTGCTCTAGTCACCCAGCTTTGCTCAAGAAATTAATCCCTTTATATGAAGTTTATAAGATGTGATGAGCTGCTGAGGGGACACTTCTGAGGACCATGTTTTCATCCAAAAAATCGGGGTCAGTCTCACTTCTAAAATTAAACAGATCATGATGCTGGAATTTCCCTGTCATTACTGATAAACCCTCAAGAGGACTTGCACTCTATCATGTGTCAGGTATCCCCTTCACACTTTAAGTAAAGTTTTACTATGGATTTCAGAAAACAGGTGTTGAAAAATACTTATGTCTTTAGACCAAGCATTCAAACTAAGTACTAGTACTCATTTCATCATGTCACATAGTGAACATGGTTGTGACTTCTCTTCTGTATTAAATCCTACCTATTCTGGTATTTAAATACAACATAGTCATAGCAACAATAATAAAAAAAGGGATTTAGGTGAAAGGAGGAAATACAGGGAGGATTTTTCCTCTGTCTGTTTCTTCATGCAGTGTACAGTTTATTTTATCCACTGGTTAATCCTAAATCCTTTTCAGTGACTTCCAACAGTCAGGTTACCTGAACAGTTAAATGAACAACCCTGCAAGGATATCCCAACCTTTTCCATTTTTACTCTCACCAGTATTATAAATGGGATTAGGTCTCTAAGAAAGTCTGCAAAAATGCATCACAATCTCTTTATAAGAGAGGAGAACAGACCAAATGAATAGGGAGGTTTTTATTTCCTCCACCATAACCCTCACCACTGTGTGCAACTCCTGGGATTCCTGGGTGGTGATGCTGTGGAAAAGTGCTCAGTCTTGGTGAAGAATCCTGGGGAGAAGTAGGACTAAACAAAGGCTTTTCAGGTTTCTTCATTGTAGGAGAAGACATATCTACGATAGAAAAACAATGGAACAATGACATTAGCTTAGAAATCTGTCTCAGGACGCATCATTTTGTAGCCTGAATATATTTCTTTTTACTGTTCTTGCATAAATATTGTTTGGTGACTCAACTCCCCTGTGACGATAGACTAATTTTAAACTATTGCTTTCAAACTTGAGAATTAATAATAATCCCCTAGCTGTTTTAGTCCTGAAAAACAGAAACTGCATTCTTTTCATACCACACAAGTCAAACCATGAAAGTGTATGTCTTTAGAGCCTCCCTAGACACTTCTTGGATCCCCAGAACATCACCAAATCATCTACTTCTTCAAGAGCTACTTAATTTTTATTGCATTTTAAAATGGAACATCTACACTCGGGTGTGTAGGATAACTGCCGTACACATGCCGGTTTATGTTATTTATTTTTATGTTATTTCAAGACTTATCCTTTACCCTTCCCAAAGCCACGGTGAAATAATGCAACCTCCCCAAGAATAATGGATACTTTAACATCTCTATCTCGCAATATCTATGTCTCAAGAGGGTCCTTCCCACTTCTTTCTTCCAGGTTCCCTATTTACAAAAGAGTTCACTGTGTGAAGATAACATGCTAGTAGGAACAAATGTATGCTTTATACTATGCAAGCTTACTGATATGTCATAGAGCTGAAATACTAGATTCTGTCTGAAGTTTAAGTTAATTAAACAACATTTGTTGAATTTTGCACCAAATGATTTCAAAGTTGATTACAATATTTTTATAGGACGCACATCAGTATCATAATTGAGTTCCATTTCAAATCAATGGCACTAACTCATGTTTAAAGCATCGGTCATTTTTTAAGCACCATACTGGACAGGGGCCACACTGCAGTTGATTCTCCTACTTGGACCATGTTAACTTTAATGTGATTTTTGACTCTTAATACTGACACACTGTATTCTGTGTTATGGGGTATATGCAATCATCTTAGAAGTCAAAGACAGGCCTGTAACATGTGAACATCTTATGGAGACCAAATTGGACCAATGCTTTCTGAACTGGCTATAGATCACAAGTGGGTTTTCACCCAGAAAAGCATACTTAGAGCAGGACTCATCAACCTGAGAATCTGCTTGTCTGCCCTGCCCCATCCTGCTGTCAAGCCCTGCACATGCACTGGCACCAGACCCAAAGCAGAGTCTGCCTGAGACCACTTGCCATCCCCCTGCAACTTCCATGCTCCCTTTTGGTCCTGACTACTAAGCATGATAATTCCCTGGATACTCTGCAAAGTTCACATCTTCAAGAAAGCTTCCAAGAAAGGATTTAATTCAGCAAAACCTTCAGGAAGAACAAAGAATTCCTTACAACAGAACAATTCAGCAATCATTCAGTTTTAACAGACAACACAAAGGTTGCTGTTGCGCTTTTTATTATATTGATCTGTTGTAATTTAATGTTGTTATCAAAAACATGGAGTGTTGGTCAACACACTGTGTGAAGGGTGAACAACTGGCTCATGGGTCAGGCACAAAAGGTTACAGTAAGTGGGGTTACATCAGGCTGGTGACTGGTCACTAGTGAGCTCTGCAGAGCTCCATCTTAGGCTCAGTGCTCTTCAACATCTTCATAAATGACTTGGACACAGGACTTGAAGGATTATTAAGGTAATTTGCAGATCATATACATTTGGGAGGAGAGACCTAGACAAATTAAATAGCTGTACAATCACCAACCATATGAAGCTTAACAAGGACAACCCTGACTGCAAGTACAGACTGGGGAACGAGACGCTGAAAAGTAGTGCTGAAGAAAGGGACCTTGCCTTGTCAATGGCAAGTTGAATATGAGTCAACAGCATGCACTGCCAGGCAGGATGACCAACATGTCCTGGGGTACATCAGGCAAGTCCTTGCAGCTGGTCGAGGGAGATAATTGTCCTGCTCTATTCTGCACTGGTCTGGCCTCACCTTGAATATTGTGTGCGGTTTTAGGCAAGAAAATATAAGAAAGATATTAAGCTATTGGAAAGCATCCAGATGAAGACAATGAGGATGGTGAAGGGCCTTGAAGGAAAGCCATACAAGGAGTGGCTGAGGTCACTTGGACTGTTCAGCCTGGAGAAGAGGAGACTGAGGGGAGATCTCATTTCTGTATACAACTTCCTCATGGAAGGAAGTGGATGGGCAGGCACTGATCTCTTCTCTCTGGCAACCAGTGACAGGACCCAAGGGAGTGGTTTGAAGTTGTGCCAGGGGAAGTTAAAGCTGGATATTAGAAAATAGTTCTTTACCCAGAGGGAGGCTGGGCACTGGAACAGGCTCCCCAGGGAAGCTGTCACAGCATCAATCCTGACAGAGTGCAAGAGGCATTTGGACAATGCCCTCAGGCACATGGTGTGATTCTCAGGGATGTCCTATGCAGGGCCAGGAGTTGAACTAGATGATCCTCAAGGGTCTTTTCCAAATCTGATTATTCTGTGATTCTGTGATTCTGGCAGAAGTGCCTGCAGTTGTCTTTAAAAATTTGATAAATAATTTTTTTGTTGAGGAAGAAAATGGAGAAATATTTTGATTCTTTGAACCACTCAGCAAGTAAAGAGAAAAGTTGACAAATGCTTACAATTCTGTTAAATATATTATGCTAAACTAAGAAATAATTTTAAAAATTGCAAGACTGAATTTTTTTTTAAGATGCATTTTTCACAGGCAAGACATGATAAGAACCCACATTTATTCCAGAATGATTTTCAGACATTTCAATATGTTTTATTTTCTGCTGAAATGACAGTCCTAGCTTTTCCTATTAGGCCCTAGATCCATCAGAGCAAGAATATTCCCACACCTCCACACAGAGTTGGCATTTTATAAAAGCCCAGGACAAAATTAAACAGCTATTGTCTCTGTACTGTGGCTCTGAGCATGCACAATCTCTGTCTCTGCAGAAATGCTGCAATGTTATAGTATGAGAATGAGTGTCTAGGAGTTTGTAGGCACCACCTTCCACTACAACACTGTGGCCATTAGTAGTTGTTACAGAACTTATAAGTGACAAGTATTTCCTGACTCCACCACATATAGCCTATCACAAAAGAGAGAATGTACAGTTTAATTTTATTTCAAAATAAAAGCACTGCACTCAAGTCTCCCTAAGGAAAAAAACAAACCATGGACTGGAAGTAGAAAGTATTTTCCTTATGCAAAGCTCATATTCAACGAAAGGAGACATGAAAGAAAGATATCCTTATGTCCTGTAGGTCTGCATATGTCAGCAGCTCTAATGTCTGGAATGTCACAGAAACTTAATTCGGTTGGTAACAGTTACTTCATTAAACCCACAAAAGTTGTTGTGCTTTCCAAAATCAAAATATTTTAGTTGCTCAAAAGGAGGATGCCATATGAAGTGCAATGTAATCAGAGCATCCATTAAACTCCCCTCAGTGGCATCACTAATTTGATAAGGATCCACTGAAGAGGTGACCGGTAACTACGATAAGTCTAGCATTTATTTTAAAAATGTGTAGTTTATCCCTGCCACTACTTTACAGAAATAAGAACTGTAGTTATCACATAGAAAACATACAGAATAAATTACAAATCAAACTGAATGAGCTCCTCATGCTGGCAACTGCCTCCTCATTATGGCAAATATGACTGGTAGGTAGGAAGAGAAAACTCAGCACTGCCATAAAAATACTCATTACCCACCAAAACCGCAACTTTCAAGTATACTGCCCAGCATACCACCATGGGATACTTTCAGAAGTCTTGTGATATATAGCATGGGTAACTGCAAAGAATAATGACTGAAGTGCAGGCAGCAGCTTCTTTATTTAAACAATGCACTTTGCATTGAGAAGTAATTCAGATAGACCCTTTCCTCCTGTTCCCATGGCTCTCCCCATGTGTGTCTGGCCATCATAACAGAGCATTTGTGCACCTGCCACTGCCAAGGAACAGATGAAGCCAACAAGGGGGACTGAATAATAACTGTTTGCATAGGTGAAGAAGAAAGGCCGCAGCCATCTCTTCCTTGACCAAGAGAGGAGGCTTAGAGCTTTAACAGGAAAACACCCAAGCTACATTTCTTTGGAGAGATACCAGTTGCAAAAACAAAAAGTGAGGAAAGAAAAGTAAAAATGCGAAGTAGTTTTTCAATGTCTTTAATTTTGCTCATAAGAAACAGTGCCTTTGAATACCACACTTTAAATAAAGGATCCTTAAATAAAGGTTAAAGAGATAATGAGACTCCATATGATTTTCCTAGCAGTTTCAATATAATAGAAAACATATTTTTCTCATTTTAAAACAAATCTTATTCTTTCTACATCATGTGATATAGTCTAATAGCTACATAGAGCTTAGTTTTATATTGGTAATTACATAATGAATGGCAGTTCTCAAAAATAAGCCACTTGCTCTTAGGACTGTGTTAAAGTTTCAGGAATGGATTCCAATCCTTATTGCTTTCAGAATGAAAATAAAACAGACTTTTGGAAAAAAAAAGTTATATAGAGATGAAAAGCAGAAAGATGCCAAAAGTGATTGGACAAAGTTATCAAATGGTCAACATTAATCAGACACTCTGTCCTGTCCTGCAGAGAATTTTCTTCAAATGTGCAATTCTCAGTGCTGTTCCAAACCACTATTGCCTTTATTCTCATATTACTTTGGAGATACAGTGCGCATGCACCCAAACGGGTTGCATATTATACATTTTAAAGCATCACATCAAAGTAAAAAGGGCTTATGCAAATAAAAAGAGTTAGATCATCTCCCAACAAGGTAAATCTGCCTACATAGGAAGGCAGAAGAGCTGCTGTGAAGCATAGCATATGTAGCCTGTTCATCAGCAGCTTGCACAAATGTTGCTCCAGATGTATAGCTGTTCAAGACAGCCCAAGGCAACAATTTTGATCAGTTCTAATGTGATAAAATGCTGCAGGGAAAGTGCAGAAATGTGTTTACATCAGCCTTTAATTAAACTGTTGTTCGCTTCCAAAGAACCTTAGGAAACACTAATGAGACATGAGTTTTGGCAATTTCCTCATCAAAGCAAAGACCCTCTTCCTCAGTCTTAAGAAGCTTGCTATCCAGGCAGCTCCTGTATGAACGTCACCTTGGCACACCACTTGGCAAGCCACCTGTTAGGAGAACTCAGCTGGAATAGAGCAGTGACCCAGGGCAAATTTAGACATCCACCTGCCTGTTTCTGGACACCTGACCTGCTTTCTTGCTCACCACCACAACATGGCAGCTTCTCTTTCTTGCTCATGAGACATGTTTATGAGCAGAGTTAGAAGAATCCATAAACGAATATGAAATATCTTTTAAGCCAATTCATTCTTGAACTCTTCTGACTAATATATTTTTTACTGCTTAGTTTCACAAGTCTTTCTTTACAAGGTACACCCTTGCAACAACATTCTGTAAAAGATTTGTTTACAGTTCATTAGTATAACATCACCTCCAGAGAAAGCAAGATAAAACCACATTCAACTTACTGTATATATCACACACTGAGACAGAAAAACTATGCAGTCCATAGCACCACTGTCAAGCTATAAAAAGCATTCTTTCATGGTACAGTTTTAAATGAACTGCTCTTTTCCCAGAGGCGGTACTTGAGATAATTTCTGGTAGTAGGATACACTACATACATCACATCCAGCTGGGCCTCACTCTGCACTGCCTCCACCACATCTGGCAGGTACCCTTGTGTAAAGCACATGTGAAAGCTTACATAAAATTTTAAATTCATATTGGATAGCTGTATGATGGTGAAGAATCATAACAAATCTCACTGTGCTCAGGAGAATCTGCTTTGCTTTATACCTCTACATACGAAGAGCAGAGCCACTCTGAACAGGCAGAGCCAGCATCACCAATTTTCAGATGAGCTCAGTCTGATTTCTTTTAAGACTGTAAGCATTATGTATTTCTCAGCTGTTCCTGGCCAGAGCTCCTGCTCAAGTATCAAACAGAGATCAGTCCTTACATCTAGCTCTTCGATTACACAAATCTGTGCCCTAATCATTGATTGGTGTCTCATTCCCCTGTCAGTTTTGTCCTGGACCAGAGAGAAACCCTCCTAAAAACATATTTCCATGAAAAATTCAGTTCTGGTAATCCTGAATGAAAAATCAACAAAATAAAACAAAGCAAACAAACAAATCATGCTCAGTTCTGTTCCATGACTTTGAGACACAATTAGCAATTTTCAGTGTGAAGGCATTTGCACTCACTTTTGAGAGAAGCAGCAGGGTCTTACATGAAGATGTATATGCATGTTGCTTAGCAGCTGAGAGTGTTCTGAACTTTTGGAGCAGCCAGTGTTTGGAGAGAGCTGCTCACTTCATGTTTGAAAAACTGATCTCAGCTTTACTTTGAGTTTAAAAAACTGATCTCAGTTTTATTTTTGCTTCTACACCAAGTATGCAAAAGTATTTTACATATGAAAATTTTATACTAGATTAGAATACTTCTGTGTACAAAGATTTGATAACCTCCCATCATCAAATAAGCTTACTTAGCACCAATGTTATTTTCACAGGCACACCTCTGACATTGCACAATCCACTCTACCAGACTGTGACACCTGTTTTCCCATCAGGAACCATGCCCAAGGCTAATCAAACACTCTGTTGTGATGTTATGCCCTTTCACAACAGATAAACCTTTTCAATGTATTATCTTTTGTGATTTGTATTGAAAAACCCTGGAAGACAAACAAGACTAGAATTTCATTCCAATTTCGTTTTCATTACTGTAAGATGTCAAGCAAAATACTAAAACAATATTACAATGCAGAAAAGCTACAGCAAAAGGAGTAAATTATTTGAAATAGATTCTTTGTTCATTAGTCTTCTAATGAATTACACTACTTTATTTTGTATTGCCCCAAAGTACTAATATACCTAAGAAAAGAAAATAATACATGAACTTCCACACAATTGAAACACAATAGTGAAAAATCCCTTTAGATGGAGCAGACATCATTCTTGTCATCCACTTGTAGAAAACTGAACTCTGTTGCCGAAAGCCACATTCTGTGGACTGTGTTGACCTTGATGATTTTCTTTTCCTCAACAGAAAGGGGTTTGGACAAAAGATGGATTGGTTGTACCTACCTGCCCTTTTACCTCCTAGCATACTGGGGGGGGAGGGAAAGTGGGGAAGGAGATGGAAAACCCAGACAAATCTCTGTACAAACTAATGTAGGATGTTTTTGTCACTTTTGTTGGCATGTATGACTAACTGTATAAAGTTGGACAACTGAAATTCTACATTGCATTACTGATTATCCAACTTTCTATGGAGAGAAAGCAAAACTCAGTACAGCTCCCATTAAAACAATATACACTTGTTTTTGAAAAGTATAGTACTAGTGCATGGTCATTTAAGTTAGGGCAATTCAAAAGATATATACACATTTCCTAAACTTAACTTTTTTTAGAAAAAATCAGTTTTAACAAAAGGCAGTTTATAAAACAGGGGATGAGGAAAGTTGTGATAGTCAGATGAAAGCATTAATACTAAATATGTGCACATCAAAACCATCCACATCCCAAAGCAATTTCAAAAAATGTTCAACAGTAGGACAGGACACACGGACCTAATCCCATAACAGTTGTTTGACAGCGTCATATGACATGTAAGCAATTAACTGCCATACTAAAGAGATTATTCCTATTTAAATTTAGATCTATTCCCATCAAGATTAGGTTGAAACTATGACATGCTCTTCTGTAAGAATCGTGAGCAGCAATTCTTCACTCTCATCCCTCAAACCCACCTTGCCACTTTCCATCAGAAAGTAACAGCAAACCTCCTAGGAAAGGTTCATAATCAGCATAACTATGTTACCATATCTGCACTGTTTCTTATGAGGAGAAAATATACCTTTTTTTCCCATGAATTGACCTGCTGGGATAAAGCTGGCCAGCCTTTCTCACCTTTCCTCACCCTACCTCATACCAAAAAAACTGTCCAGCTATGAGACCTCCAAGATGCAGGTACCACCATGGAGACTATGGCAATCTTGGGTGTTGCTTTTGGAAAGGGGATAGAATATCTCTGCCACCTCCATGATGATCCAGAGTGCCAGACTTCACCTTTGCAGCCTTTCCTGTCTCACATCTACCCACTCCTCCAGACTTAGTTTATCCAACCACCTCTGTACAATGACAGCCCACCAAATGTCATATGGGAAGTACTTAGGAGCAACACAGAGCTCAGTGGAGTGGCTAGCTGTTAAACACAGAGCAGGCACTGCAAGTAATGAGGCTGACTTTGGAGACAGAGGGAAAAAGCATCAGACCAAAACAACAGTGCTGCTATAACAAATATATATACCATCATTAACAAACCCTTGTGAGGTTCCAAGATCTCTTTACTGCCATAAAAAAAAACCCCTTAGGCATTTACTGTATACTTTAGGTACTGGACTACTTCTTTATTTAACTTTACACTTCAGAAACAGACTGGACCATTTCATCATCTATGAATTGTTGTTAAGAGATGTGAATCCAGTAGATAGCTGTGATTGAAAAGCATTGTGGGAGACTAAGAAAATCTAATTTAAAAACCAAACAAATTATAAAGACTTTGGAGTACATTTTAGTCATTTATTAAATTATCCTGCAGAAAGTCATCCAGACTTCAAAAAAAAAAATGTACATCTATAACATCTCATTAATGCTGAGACTCTAAGGACCTTGGCTAGAAAATAAAATCAATATTGTAACCTTAACTGAAAAAGTCAGAAAAGCATTCCTAGTTTCTAATGCAATAATATTAAAGAGGCATTTGAGATAAAATAATGTAAGGGAAGTTGTTGATTTAGAAGCATTTGGATTATGGCATCTCCTTATTATTACTATTATAGTCTATACTGGTAACAGTTTAGAATGGTTTAATAGGTGTGCTACATTAATTTCATTGTTGATCCATCTGGGCAATGGTTTTGAATGCAGATACAGTCATTAACTCACAGTGAAATATACTACTTTGGTCAAGTTTGATACAGATTTATGAAAGCAGTAAAAAAAAGAACCTTTTCAAATATGTCTGTGTATACAGAACAGAAACAAAGAATTCATTAATGAAGACAAAAAAAAGAGGTGCCCAGAAAAGGTTATAATATGCAGGCTAAATTAATTTTTTTCATCTCATGGATTGACCATAGCTGAAAAAAAATGTCAGTGCTGACACCTATAAATCAAGAGGTACTAAATACCTACTCATTTCATAACTGCAGATATTCTGCACCACATAGGTTAAATCATACAGAATAACACTTACTCTACAAGTTCTAATAAGAGCTTCAGAAAAAAAATCAGTTTCAAAAATCCTAACAAAATCTCTTATTCAGCAACATTGGACATACTAGCTCCTGGGCCAAATCCTGCATTAAGACATGCATTTTATCAGCAATTTTAATCAGAGACCATCTGAAGTCACCATCAAAGTAACAGGATGTTGCCACGGTATAAAGTTCATCACAGCATAAGTGTTATGAATGCAAGAAAAATATTCTTTTGCACTTACATCTTTCACTTATCTATATGGGAGATCCTGAATGTATTCAACTCATTAATCACATATAGAAAACATTAACTAATTGGTATATTTCCACAATATAGTTGTCAAAATAAGACACAATGAACCTGCAATGAGATTTTGTTTGCAATTACTTTTTTGAGCAAATGACAGTCAGATTCAGGAATGCGAAATAAAATAAAAAACCTTTTAAGTATGTCTCCTACTCTATTTGTCTTTCTGTCTGTATTTCTAAACATTTTGTTATTCATTCAGAACTGTGGTGTTCATGGGTTGAAGAAGAAGTCAGGTCCCTCCTCTGCCCAGAATGAAAACTTCCTCATCTGCTGTTCTGAATATTTGAAGACACTTATGAACAAGTTGAAAATTGGTCTAAAGATGCTCTAAACACAGAAAACCAGATATATTCTCTGTTGCTTTATTTTTTGAGAGAGTGTAACTTAACATGATTCTCACTGATGCAAATTTTCTTGACGTGCAAGCAACTTCGCTTGTTTTAAGGTAACATTCTTGCTATCCTGTTCATGAATTAATTTCTTCTCTTGCTCTTTTTAATTAAATAAGAATTTGAAAGCTCCTTCACATATTTTTCTAATCTTTAGTGCCTTTTGAGCTTTAAGAATAAGAAAGAACTTTTCATCTTTATGAAATAATGTTTGACTTATTTCACATACCAGCAGCTTTTCTTGAAAAACTGTGACTATGGAAACCAAAGTAAATCAATTTATTTTAAATTTGTTTTATGGCAGAAATACTGATTTTTAACAAGTGCACTGGAATGTTCATTCACTGAACACTACCAATGTCTAGTTCTGCAACCAGGAAGAAAGAGGAGGACCCAAACTGTGAAGAGAACCTGGTAAGCCTTCCTTGCTAAAACCATTGTTTGTTACTGCGATGCCACTTTCAGCATCATAGCAGCCAAGAGGCTAAGAGAAGCAATGAGTACAAATTTTCTCTGGAAATACACTTTGAGAAGTTACTATTGGTGAAAAGTACCTCACATTTTATGAATGTGAATTTTTGAAAACACTTGGCAGCATTTTACTATTGTGTTTACAGTAGTCGCATTATACTAGTGAAAACCACTGGTTTAATGTATCTACACTAGATTATTCTAGATTATACTAACATTATACTAGTCAAAATCACAGAAGATTCAGAGAGATGCATAATGTGTGCATGAATATATAGAGATATATAGATATAAAAGGTATGTGTGGGTATACATTACCTAAAGTGTATTTTTGAAATACTAAAATACTCAAAGGCAGAATTAGCAAGTTACTAACAAGATATAAATTGCTTTCAAACATGCTTTGACTTACAAGGATTTTGAGAACTTAGACTGAGTCAAAAGCAAGGTAAACCTTTACAAGATGAATTAATCTATTAGATGGAGACTATGTGTTGCTAAAGCATGAACCTTCAGAAGGATCACCAGGAGCTGGAAAAATTCTTGAACTCTCTCCAACACAGGACACCAAAAGCCAACGTGATCTGTTATAATTTCCAACATTAAAGACGCCTTCTTTTATTTCCTTCACTTTTGAAAGGAGAACATCCATCCTTGATGATGGCTCAGAAGGCCCATGAAGGAAAGAGCCATTGGGAAGAATCCCAATGAGGAAGAAGTGTCCAGTGGATGGTGAGAAAGCAAAAGGGGACAAGTATTCAGCAGTGGGATTCCCAACAATGGGGGCTGGGGCCTGAGAAGTGGAGAGTGGCCAAACAATAGGTGAAGGCAGTCCAGTTGTATACTGGCATCTTGATGTTTGGTAGAGGTGGGTGAGGTGTAAGAGAATGAATATGATGAAGTAATTGTACAATTAAAATTCACTTCATTGTATATTTGCATTCAATATTACCAGACACCTGATTACTACAGAAATCCACATGAATCTCTTCACTTTTATCACGAATAGCGTGCATTGGTGATAACCCCTGTTTTATTTATTTCCAATGTACGCAGTGTTGTAACACTATAACAGTAAAACAGATCTCAAGGACAAATACAGAAATTGTCTGTAATAATGTTAATGAACTTTGTCAAGCTAGCTTTTAGGAAGAAAGCCATAGATGCACACACTGTGCTCCCCTCTTCTGATATTCCCATTTCCTTATGAATTAAAGAAAAAGTGTCTGATTTACTTAGCAATTAGTAAATCAAGATGTTCACCAACAGTTCTTAGCCTGTTAGATCTTAAGTACTTCTTCTCTGCACTAGTCTGTAGCATTTTTTTA
Organism: Acanthisitta chloris; assembly: GCF_000695815.1. NCBI lineage: Eukaryota > Metazoa > Chordata > Aves > Passeriformes > Acanthisittidae > Acanthisitta > Acanthisitta chloris. Next base: position 28,581 of record NW_008687072.1, on the reverse strand, counting down.
TACTTGTAATAACTTTCTGTTCCAAATGGTGAGGGGGATTTGGGGTTTTTTTTTTAACTGCACTAAATTTCTAAAACACTCAGCAATTTTACTTATGCAGAAACTTCCATCTGTTTCACACAGTCTTGCTACATTACTGCAGGAACTCAATTTTGTTTAGTATAGAAACATGTGAAGAATTCAGTAACAGCAATCTGGAAGAAGGAAGACTGCAAGAGATCTACAGAAATTGCTTTTTAGATATAGATATATTTCCTATTGACAGAAGTGTAAGTAAGACATGATCCAGACATTATTTGAGTTATTAAGACATCTGATTGGAAAAAAACAAAGTACAAGAGAGAACAAATAACTTGCACAGTATCTGACAGCAGACACAGCAATTGAACAGCTAATTGTCATGCTAGGGCTCTACTTCTAAGTAATGCACCATTCTCAGACTTGACTTTAATTTTCTAGGCCTGTGGGATTTTTGAAGGATGATTAGTTATTTGGAAGTCTAATGGCAGAGAGAAGGTTTGGGAGAATTCTCTGCAGTTATAAACCTGCCTATTTGCTCTACCAGACCTTAAACCTGTTTCAAAGAATCATACAAATAGAGCCGTATTTTAAGTATTTTAACATAGCAAAAATAATGGCACAAACTACAGAATCTTCCCACAATGACTAAATGTCTGTAAAGTAAAAAACAACATTGTAATTCCACAGCAATTTTTTAATCTGTTTTTGAAACCGTTACACATACTCCTGTGGTTACATATATTTTTTTAAATAATCACAAACTCTTTGCAAGCCAATGAAGTAAACCTCCAGGATAGTATCATGGCTTCATGGCAAAAAACCTCAGATTTTCTTTTCTTCTGTATGGATTTATAAATCTGACTTCGATAAACATAAATAAAAAATTATGTTTAATGTTAACTTTGGTCAATTAGAGGGGATTTGATTTTATATCAGAATGGTAACATAACTCTTCATGGATTGGCTTTAACCAAGATCATGCCATCTTTAAATTTACTATTCTTCAGATATGTTTGCCTATCTCTGCCCAGAATTACATCTTCAAACAGCCAGCTCCCCCACAATGTACTATGAAGCACATCTGGAAATCTTATCAAAACATTTTTGGAAGTAGTACGACAGGAAGAAGACAGTTAACAGCAAAAGGACGAAGTCTGGAGTATTACAACTGAAAGCAGAGTCTGGTATGAGCAATATTTTTCTGTAACTGGGCTAGATTTCTTCTTCTTAGTTTCACAAATGCCACATCCTGGGTAGACCACAAGTACTCCTGTAGTCATGTTCCCACCCCTCATGATGCACACTTGCACAGAGAAGCTATAGAAGTTATGAGGATTACAACAGAATCACTCCTCTCCTAATGTCTACTTACGTACTGAACCAGATGATATTTATTTTTCAAAGCAATGCGAGTTGATCTAACCTGTTCCATCCCACTGCAAATTTTCATCTATCCCAGTTTTAATCTCAGTATATTTCTGTGTTACTCATTCATTTTTTTGTCCCATTCTCTCTATCAAATTGTTAGATAGCTACAAAACTACTTTAAACCCATCTCCAGCTTCAAACTACCACCGTCATGAAACTTCTGCCACTTTACAGTTAGAGTTACATAAAGACATGAAAAGTCTTCATGATAAAATAGTCTTTCAAAATGATGTAACTTCAATTTCTATGAAATACATTACATTTAGATGTGCAGATGAAGAAACTAGATCTATTTCCACTTGAAAGTTAGAAATTTCTCTCTGTCAGATTCAAACCTGAGAAACTGAAACTAAAGTCAATAATGCTGTATCTTAGTATCAACTCTATTCCCAATTTTGTTTCTCTTAGAAAAGTTAAAATTTCATCAGAGTGAAAGGGAAGCTATTTACTCATAAACATGATCTCTCTACATAGTCTTATTTGGGGGTACTGTGGAATGATTCACATTTCTGGTGCTGATGACCTTTGGAGACTCTCTGAAGAAGAAGTGCCTGTTGTGACTACATGAGCATTGCCTGGTGACACTGAATCAACACAAATGTGATCCCAAATTGCCTTTTTTATTTTATCTTATTTTATCCTTAACAATATATGGCATGGCAATATCCATAGGAGAGAAGGAAGTAGTACCAGTGAGATCTCTGGCACAGAAACGACCTCCAAACTTTTATTTCTATTATCTTTGTGTTTGCAGGCATCAGGAAACAGAAAACACATATTCATAAATACCACATCATGGTAAACCTGTGTGTCTAAAAGGAGCTTTACACAGATACATGCTAATATGAATCACAGAATCATCATAGAATATCCTGAGCTGGAAAAGACCCACAAGGATCATCGAGTCCAACTTCTGGCCCTGCACAGGACAGCCCCAAGAACCACACCATGTGCCTGAGACCATTGTCCAAATGCTCCCTGAACTCCAGCAGTGTTGGTGCTGTGACCATTTCCCTGCAGAACTGTTCCAGTGCCCAAACATCTTCTGGGTGAAGAACCTTTTTCTAACCTAAACCTCCCCTGACACAGCTTCATGCCATTCCCTCAGGCCCTAACACTGATCACCATAGCAAAGTCAGTGCCATGAAAAATAAATCAAGCATCCAACAAACTAGCAGAACAAATATGCCAGAAGTTGCCACATACCCCTTCCCAGTGAGGCCAGGCACCAAGAATAGGCATTGCAGCCACTACCATACAGTGTTTTGCACCAGCAGGATAACATCAGAAAGTGATTGGAGCTAACATAACTGTTTAGGGGCAAAAGGCTTATGTGTCCCCCAGTACAATGGTTTTCACATTGGACAGTGGTGTATCTGTGCCTCTGCAGGAATGGAAGAACATTTCAAGGACAGAAAAACTGAAGCCCCTTATAGCATCTCAAAGACAACCTTTCTGCCAGGGATATGGTAAAATTTCACTAAGCCCAGTAGTGCTGGAGGACATGATATTCACAGAGGGATGCAAACTTCAGGAAGCAAAAATAAAATACACTGGTTCACATCTCTCTCTCTTCCTCATACTAGAGTTCCCTAGTTTATGAAACATGTAGAGTTAAAAGCCGTTTGAGTCCAGAAGTCTAGCTACCCAATGGCACAGAAATTAAGTAAAGGTTCATAGTAAATATACTCAAGCAATCAGAATTATGACATTGTTCATTCCTGACAACAGTGAAATGAAGAAAGTTGGTAAAACTGAACAAATCCATTGTCCATGGACCACGATTCTTTGCAAGCAGAATGATTCAAGACCTAAAATGAAATTGAGATACTTGGAAACCATAGAGATCATTTGTGAAAGGGCCTGTCAGCGGGACTTGCACTCAGGTGTCTATGTGGCACTGCACTTGTCAGAAGCCTCTACAGCTCACTCAACAGCACAAAAAGACTTCATTTCACAAATGGCAATATGTGGAGACCACTTCAGAGAGGAACAGTGTTTTCCCCACAACTGCAAAAATATTTTATCAAAAAAGTAACTAAGTTTATTTGAGGTACAATTTGGTCTTTCATGAAAAATTGCAAAAAAAGTTTCATGGCAAAACAGGTAGCAGTCACAGAGGAAAATATTTTGCACAGGGCAGAAGATTCTGGCAGAACTCCCATTTCCTAATCTTAAGTTTGGTTTTGCAAAGCCACAAGCAAGACTATTTTTTAAAAAAAGATCAACAGTGAATGCTGCAAACAGCTAAAAATAAGACCATATCCGAGCCTCCATGAGAAACAGCAAATACAAAAGAAATTATGAAGAAAAAGACTGGCAAGCATTGTGGAGAGGAACAGCCTAATGATGAGCACATGGATCAGAGGGTAGGTAGAAGCTGATTAGAAGGAGACCAACGATAACAAAAATGTGAAATTAAAAGGCAGCTAAATTAAATACCATTCACATGCTACCTTGCACATAGAGATGAAAGAGAAAACTTAGCAGGAAAAACAAAAAGCAAAGAAAAAAAGAAGCCTTAATATAAAAATGAGGTAAGACAAAAGGATCAGCCAGATAATGAAGAACTGAGCAATGATCAGCAGCAGACATGGAAAGGGAGGGCATACATTGGAAAATCAGCAAAGGAAGCAACTACATGTCCTTTTCTCTATTTCAGTCTTACATACTGTGCTGTACATTTCACAGACTCTCCACATAGTTGCAGCACCTCAGCTACAGGATCCATTAACAAACGCTGTTCAAACATATGTGAGTTTAATCACATGTTCACATCACAAAGGGGAAGGAAAAGGCTACACTGGCACCTGGGTTTATAAAGCATCAAGATAGCATGAGGAAAAATATGACAGTTAATTTCACTGTTTTGACAGCCATAACTTTCCTCTCCACACAAACATGTTCATTGCTTCTGGATAACCCAGAACACAACACCATTTACCAACACCCTCCAGCATATGGATATAGTCCCACAGAGCTATCTATGTGTGAGCTCTTCTAGAAAGAGCCTATTGGACCTATTCTGAGCCACATGGTAGGGACTAAATGCACATATAGTAACACAGAAACTGAGTAACCTAGCATTCACGAAACCGTAACACAGAGATGTTTTGGGGTTTACTTGAAAGCATTGTACTCAAAATCCTGTTGGGATGATCACAGCATACACAATATCAAGTACCTCACTTGCCACACATCTTTTCAAACAATAAATAAGGCTGTGACCAGATGGAAAAATTATGATGTGATTGTTTATACAATATCTTGTTGACTGATGGTTTTAACTACATTCACAAAACCAGCAAATATATACACTAGACAGAAAAATAATGATTCTTCTAAAAAGCCACTATTTTATTGCAGTAATGAAAGATGCAGTGATTTATTGTATATTTGAATATACTTCAAGGCAAAATGATCCCGTTACTCACCTTGATCTCTTTCATGCCATGTTCGACTCCCCGCAGCTGGTGAATTTGGAGAAGGATAGAAGTCTCCTGTTGGGCTTGGCTCCATATTTTCATCTATGGAGATAGTTTTAGGTCTTTTGCTGTTGAAAAATTGTGAGATATGGCAGTGAATATGATATTCAGCTATTAGCGGTATATAAACATTTGGATTTCAACAAATGTTTTGAGAGAGTAAATCAGGGTTACAAAGTTGAAAAAAGTGGATAATAGAGCCCACATTAACTTGCACAGGTGATGTTACTTAATAATATGCAATGCAGGTATGTGCTTGCATTTTTCACATGACAATATTTCAGAGATGGCATGAATGGGTAACATGAAAGTATACCAGCATTTCCCTGAACAACCAAGAAACCGGGTCCTGTAGCCTACCAAAGAAAGGTTATGTCATGAAGGTATTAAACACTATGCAGAAACCATGAAAGCAAAACAAATCACTGGAAAGTATTACTAATAAAGCCCAGGTAGAACAGGAACTTTTGTGAATGTGTTAATGAGGAAAAAATATAGTTTACTGTATTTCACCAGGTCAAACTTCTAAGCTGTTCAAAGAGGTCTAATGTGAAACAAACACTTTTCATTTTTGACTAGTTTAATTAAAAACAACAAAAGGACCATATTTCAGGTCGCACATTATAAAATGAGGCAGAACTTTGATACACTGGAGGAGAGTCAAGTTCCTTTATAGCAATATATACTGAAGTCGTTACACTGACTGCCAGAGAAAACCAGGATGAAGGTTTTAATGGTTTGCTATTGTTGTTACTTTTATCATAATGAAAACACTGTGATAGTTAATCCATCTATTATAAATAGTCCATCTTTTCTAATTAGTCCATCCATTCCTAAAATGTATTTGGTGTACTGCCGAGCTGAACACATGGTGAAATTAAATAAGGGAACATGAGCAAAATAACATAGAAGCAGCAGGTGCTGGTAGAAGAATACCTCAACTCCCTGACAGTCCTGTTGAATCCTGTCCCATTGTGGAGACACTTCCTGACTCACTGGAATGCAGAAATGTTGGACAATGACAGGTCCTAGAGTGTTTATGATTTCATGGTGTATTGGATAGTTTCAGATAACCAAGGGGTCCCAGGGGTCTGACAGACAGTACATTATCTGGGAGACCAAAGGAGAGCACAGCAGGTTCTCTACCTCTGTGGGTCTACCAGCTGCTCCTGAGGGAGGAAATGGAGTCTTTCTCAGAGATGGAAGAAGAGAACATGTTGAACAAGGAAGACACAGGTCTCTCAGATTAAATTGCCTGTAGCCGGCACATGGAGACCCTTGAGAAAAATTAGCCTCTAACTATCTCACATGTTCCTCCTTGTTCCTGCTCTGTTGGGAAATGCCCCCTGTAAGAGTTAAGGAGGAAACACACTTTCATGAGCTCAGCTCATGCTATGGGTAAAGACATCTTGTCTTTATATACCTGTCCTAATGACTCTTCCACAGGAAACAGTATCTGTCCCAACATATCTTTCAAAATGGATATCCAAGAGGGAGGTCTCAAAGACAGCCTTGATCCCTGCAACCACCCTGAGCCCTGGCAGCACATTCCCAACTCCTAGACCCTTCTGCAATTCAGCAGCAGTTTTTGGATGTATAACTGTTCTCTTGGCAGATGATTTAGTGAGCACTTTAAACCCTGACAAAAGTTAGCACCATCTTTGATATCGTGAGCGATGACAGGAAATAATGTGACCACTTCAAATTATAAGATTTGGCACTTGTATATCATGTACATAGAGTATGGTAACATACATGAGTAGCTAACCTTGTTAAATCAGAGGAATTTCATAAAATAGTTGTTTGTTGCCAGTATGTGCAAATTGCTTGCCCTACACTATTAAAAGTGGTTCACATTAGCACTTATTTCAAGTTTTTACCTGCTTGGTGGAGAGGACAAGGACCTTTGTAGATTTACACCCGAATTCATATCATGGTAATATGGCTGGCTCGGAAGCTCTCCAATTGGGAAGTTCACTCCAGTTCCCTGGGTTATAGGTGCTGAAAAACACATCATCATAATGCATCAAAGATAATCTTCTGTCTTTTTAGCCAACTTTTCATTTTTTACATTGGGAAAAATATCAAGATGTTATTAATTCTCTGTGTCTTGCGAAAACCAAGTATAGACAAGTTCTGCCAATGTTTATATATATAGAAAAGTGAATTATCTTCCCTAGTACCTAGAAATCCCTTAGCAGTTATGCAAACATAATACCTTTGTTTTGTAAGAGACAACCTGGAATCACCAATATGAAAAAGGTAACACAAACCTCAAGCACTATAATGAATGAGTTGGAGTTTATAAGAACAGCTAGCATCATAATGAAGAACTGAAAAAAAAGTGGAAATAACACCCTTGGGGACACAAAAATTCCTTTTCCTTAATGTTAACTCTTTTGTATTAATAATAGCCTTCTGTGTTGACAGCATGTTTTGCTGCCTTCTTTTTCTTTCACCCAGTGCCACAGGTTCTGATTTGCATATGTACACCTACACACAAACACATACACTGAGTGTTATCTTTGCCTCCTTACAGAGTCTGTGTACCATACAGACTCTGGCAATACAAGAATAAATTATAAGTTACATATTGTGGTGTATTTACCTTTGTTCACTGTCTGTGCATTGTGCATTTTAACTAGCTTTGGCACTTTAAAGAATAATTGCATGTTGTGTAATGTATCTGAAGGTTTGTATTTTCCCTGACAGTAAAAGTACAACTCTGTTGCGGCTTGAGGTTAAACAAATGCATGGTAAGAAATCCCACAGAAACCACATGCTTTAAAGGTTATTATTAGAAGTATATCATGTATAACAGCTGCCTAAGACATGATTTCACAGCATAACTACTATATTGTTTCTTTTTCAATCTGAATGGCCCAATACTTTAAAATGTATTTAGCCACCTGACAACTAAAAGAAAGCTTTAATTCACATGTCCTCAGCCTTCTAAAACAGAAAAACCATATCTTCAGCAAGCCCAAAAAAGAGTATGCCTTAACACTGCATATTCATCTGTTTGCTGAAGAACTTAACATATTTTTAGTTGTTGAATACTAATTTCTGACCACAGCAAAAGAATAACACCTGCATCTGAAAGCCTCAGTAAATTAATTAAATTCCTCAAGCATCCTGATCTGGCATGAATTAACACCTGTGCAAAATCTGGACAGAAAGTTATGGAAACTTGTGTCTCATCGGTTTTTCCCTCACCTCACCAGAAAAGAGATATTCCAGGATCATTCCATTTTTATCATGATGGTGTCATCATTGTGGACACTTTTAACTACAAATTTCAACTATTTTTCTTTGCTTCTTAATGAAGGCTTAAGAGAATTACTCCCATAGTGTTGATATTAAATGGAGAAAATAAACAATCAGAAAGCAATGTAAAATGGAAATGTGCATGAGTTTTGTGCCATGCTATTATAACAAATTCTTAAATGTCAACAAAACAGATCCTATTTATGTTCTTTTTGGGTTTTCTTTCTGCAATAGATGCTTTACCTGTTCTTTTATATTGATATTTTATGGGGATTTTTGCATGATGATATGCGCAATATTTCTAATGCTAAAACAAGACAATGTGATTAGAAAATCAATTACAGGTGGTGCTAATGTATTAAACACTTGTGCCATAGCACTGGCAGTAAAAAAAAGCTACAAATTTAAAAACAAACTAATAGAATAATCAGATAGTTTAGCAAAATCCAAGGATGTGTAGGGCAACCTTAAAAAGCTGCAAGTCTAACAAATAGAAGGGTTTGCTACATATCTTAATTTAATGCTATATCTGTTAACTAAGGTGTGCAGAGGGAGAAGTGCAAAATTAATTCAATCTTTAAATATCAAAGAGACAGAAGATCTGTTTGCTTTATTTCAAACACTTGCAAGATGAACTGTAATACTGCGGTCAAATATGTGAAAATTGTGCATGGTTTTAGGCATTTCTTGTGCATCCTCCATATTGGGGAGAAACAACTTCAAGAAAAAAACCTTCACTTGATTATTGCAGGCCTTGGAAATGATCAAATGCAAATGATAACTTACTTCTTGACACCCTCACAAGTTCTGACACGTTGAATACTCCGGATTTCACGAAACTGTCCTCAAGGTAAACTGAAAAAGATCGCAGTACTATAATCAGTATAATGATAAGATTAATAAATAACTATAGATAAGTTTATACTCCAACTAACAATGGTATCAACAAAGTTCCAGAACTACAATACACAGACCAAAGTACACTGACAGCTGATCACAGGGTGAGAGCTGAAATTCAGGCAAAGGTGCAAAAATTCTTGGAGTTGTGAGAAAGAAATTTTTAATATGTATGTGAAAACTAACAAGCAATACAACAAGTACCTAGCTAACCATCAAAAGACATCTGAAAACTGGTTTCTTTTGTTAGCATCTTAAAATTTTAAATCAGTATTGAACTAAGACATGTACCAGCTGGAGTAAGCAATTTCACCATAGAGCAGTCCTGTCCTTGCACACACTTCTGCTAAACAGATTTTTACTTATCTCTGACTGTGCTGACGGTGACTTTACACTACAACATCCACTACCAAATCATCACCTCTGAGGCAGATGAGGCTTTTAGTATTATGTCCAGTAAAAACGGGAACTGGACAAAACAGCTGAAATGTGGGGGGATTTATGTACATGCTGAATTATACGTATCTAGAAACCTAAGTTTAAGAAAAAATATATTATTGTTTTGGCTTATATTTACTTATTGTAAGATAAACATACATGACATACTTTCCCTGCTGTGAAACTTAGGCACAACCTGGAGTACTGCAGTAAAACAGCAACTGATAATCATGACTTATCTCAATGGTGTAAGAGATTTAAGAAACCCGAGTTTCTGTGGAAGTCTTACATCAATAATTGCTGCAAAAGCTGTATTACTGAATTTGAGATTACATGGCATCACCACCTTTACAGGTAGTAATAACAACCATTTACCAACAGAAATACTTAGACCTATATTTGATGCACATTGCTGCTTCAACAGTATTACTTTTTTATTTGCTTTCATGTGAGACAGTGCACTAAGAATTTCTTACTGTGGTTTCTCCAGTCTCTTTTCCAAATTAACATAGCTCTTTTATTTTGGAAATAAGTTGTCAATTTTCTGTTCCAAATGTTTGAATAAATAAAAGCATTCTAAATGTCTTAACTAAGAAAACAAACCAAAAATGCACCTACTAGAATATTTATTGATTTAGAAAACAATGGTTCAGTACTATTCTCTTTGGATTTCTTTTGGCAATTACTTTTCCATCTTCAAGTAATTTAACAAAGCACAGCCCCACAAATCAGAAAACTGGCTGCAAAAGCAGTACATTTCTTTTGAGAGGCCTGTACTTGGGATATCTGGAGAAACCCCTTCTTACTTTTCAGGGTCAAATAAAGAGGGCAGAGGCAAAAGGAGGTTTTCACTGTTTACTAGCAGTATCTCTAGTCCCACAGAGCCACCTCATCCAGCACCTCTGGTATTATTTACCAGTGCAGGTATGCATCTGACAGTGCATCTGACAGCATACACTGAAAGAATGTGAACACATCCAACCAAGGACATTTTCTGACATCTCTGTTACACTGTTAGACCTTTAAGAGAGTGTCAGTCTTCCCAGCTGAAAACCATCCCAGAAGCAAGAGCCATAGGTGTGCAAAGCACTGTAGGCCTGTGGGATCATCCTGAACAGAGTTACGTCAGTGCCATCATCTTCTCATCTTCCAGTCGATGTCACTTCATACATTATCCCTGTGTGTTTTTATTTCCACTAGCAGCTCCAAATGTCTCCCTCTCATTTTAACTCACTTCCTTTCATATTTCTCTCTCTCTCATTTTCAGCATTTCCATATCCATTACTTTTTCATCTTTTATTCTCCTCCATGTGGATGTTGCAGGCACCTCTGCAAATTTATTCATCTCCAGTATCTAAGAAATAAAAGTTTCTCTTTCATCTTCTGCATTCTCTTGCACCCTTTCTCCATTGTTTTTGTGTGAATGAAAACACAGCATGGCTTCTCAAATATTTACTTCTTTATTTGACAGAGCTTGACATACCCATATCATAAAAAATTGCAAAATGTTTATTTTTCCTTTCCTCCTCAGTTTTCATTTTTTAACCTATGAACAGGCAAGCTAGATGAGTGCTTATAATTCTCCAAACAATGGCAATCTTTCTATTTTCTGCTTATTTCCTCCAGCAGGAACAATCTGAAGTAGTAAATAAAAGGGAGGTTTCCAAAGGAAAAATTGGTTTCTTGATTTTAGTTGGTCCATAAGTGAAGTGTGGCTTAAAGCCAGTGCACAACCATGCAGACAGCTCTGAACCTGGTAATGAGACATGACTAAACTTCTCTGCTGCTTATCCAAACACCACCACTTTTGAAGCACAACATCTCTCATTCAAGTCAGACTAACTTGAGCGGATCTTTACCAAAGTGTAAATTAATCAAACTATCATTACAATGAGAACAAGGCCCAAACCTCATATCTAAAAAAAATAAAATAATCCTGTGTTGGATTTTATATGTAAGAACACATATGTGTACATGTGTATACATATACACACTCGGACACTCATATTTAATTTTCATTTTGAATTCTGTTTTTCTCACTGGCAACACTGAGAACAGCCACATGAAATTAAGAGCAATACAGTTTTCTTTCTTTGTGATAACAAGATGGGAGCAGAAAAAAATGTTCCCCCGAGCGCTACCTCTGCTTATCATGCCCTCACTAAACGATGCATTGTTGACTGATGGATCATGTCTTTCACCCAGGTTTCATCTTGTCTTGGATGGGCCAAAAATAATGACACCCACAGATATATGCAAATGTTTTCCTGACATAAGGAAAGAGAGGGAAACTGCAGCTATTGTCAGTCTCAATCAATTTTAAAAACAGCTTGACTTTTCTCTCTATGTAATCTGACAAAATATTATTAAAAAATCGATGCAACAATAAACAGTCTATGTCACAGGCACTGAGCAACTTCATCCTGAGCCTTACATTCTGACAGAGAAGGTGGACTCCAGTGGTGCCTCTGGGTGCAGAAAAATCAACACAGTATGCTCAGTTCCAGCACCAGTGAACTTCAACAGTTTTGCCTAGTTATGAAGATGATCTATGGTAGGTATGTAACAGAACTGTTCTTGACTCCCAGCTGTGCAATAGAAAAATGCTCTGTGCCACTAAACTGCTGTAATTCTTTGCAGAAACATGTACTCTATATAAGATAAGGGATACACAGTAAGACTGTATGCAGAAGGTCAACAATATAGGATATTTTCATTTTATGGTGCGAGACACTGCCTTTTACCTTGCAAAGCTGACCACTCTACTGGAAAAGAGTTAACATTCATATTCACAGTATTACACGACATGCAATACAAAAGTATATGGTAATACTCCATGCAGTAAAGGTCTTGCTGTTTTTTTGATTAAGCATTCCCTAATGCATCGTTTGTATTACCATGTTAAAGAGCCTTGAATTAGCCTTCTTACTATGGGCTTCTGATCTGTTCAGTACAGACACTAATGCACTTGATAACAGTCTATTGTTGTATTCCTCATAGAGGATTTACTGTATCTTTTGATGGTAACACTTTGCTGTCTTTATTATTCAAATCTACTCAAAGCATTTAGTATTGTCATTTACTACACCTAATCTTGCCTGAGAGATGGCACTCTCTAAAATGCATCTAACTAGTTGTCATTATTCTTAAAACTCAGATTTCTACAATAATAACATTTCTGACAAAACCACCACAGTGCAATTCTGTATAAACAGTCAATAACTTCCAAACCCTATATATAAGAGTGGATATTTTTTCTGTATTTCCTTTTAGTTTTTGCATAGGGTGAGTATAAAATCTGTCTTCTCTCCTTACCTTTCTTACAGGAAACTCATTTCTGGAAAATATATTTTCCAAACAATTCCACAATGGCCAGACCAGTGCCATCACGGATGAAAGACAAACAGGCTAAGCCAGGCAGCAGTTCTGATCAAGCTTCTCTGTACAGTTGGTAACAGAAGAAACCTTCAGGAATGTCTCCAATTGTCATAGAAATTACTCTGTCTCAGTCCTTACACATCTTACACACTTCCATGCCTTCAAGAAATGAGTTGCTAGTATGGCTTTTATCCATTTTAACCATGATAAGACTTTATATGGGAGGGGTAAAGTTGTTGAAACCTACTGAAAAATACTTTCAGTTTGCACTAACAATTACTCTAACAGGCTTGTTCAAACACTACTTAAAAGCTTACCAGTGACATTTAGCTTTACAAATCTTTAACCAGTCTTTTTATGTCTTCTGATTTAATTGTACTTTTATGAATAGAATGCCTGTTTAAGTTCTGCTGCATATTGACTAGGGCCAAACCATAAAACTGTTTCCTGGTATCATTATGCATCCAGCTTTTTCACTGACACTGCCGTGTTTTCGAACAACTTATGAAACAGGGGTAAGGATCCAAACAGTGCTGGAAACAATTTGTGCTAATGTACTTTTATTTAGGGATCTTTAAAAAGAGGAATTATACAGTTGTAGATAGACTTACTAGCAGTAAGACGCGTACAACATCAGGAGCTGTGAGAAGAAAGGCTGGAAGCATTAGACTGGTATATAGCACAGAGCTGCATGTAAACTTTAATTTATGCAGTGGAATGTTCTGGATGCAGCTACAACATTGCACAGACACCATTAACAGTCAAAACTGGTTGTGAAAAATTAGTCTCACACTATTCATAGTAGGTCAAAATACAGTCAGCAGATATGAAGTTTGTTTTCTTATTGCATGCATTTTGAAAACAGTATCTGAAAAAGAGTGCCAGAAACAGGTTGCCCCTGAACCAGAATTTCTAAGTGGTTGTTACAGCTGGATAATATTAGCCAAGGAGTGACAAAGATTTCAGTGATGATGTCATTTGAAACCGTTGAAAACTAAGGTCTGTCCTGAGAATGAGGCTATTTTAGTTATTGCAGAATCATCTCCAGTCTTGTGGCATACACACAGCTTGTTTTGGTTTGTTTTTTTCCTGAAAGTTGCAATAATGTTGTAACTGGGACAGGAAAGAAAGATGCTGCAAAAGGATCCCCTGCCTCCACTGAACCTTTCAACACGGTAAGAAACTAAAAAGCTAAATGTGTCATTCTCAGAAACAAATGAGACTTTTGATACCCTCAAGATTACAGCCAGAACTGCAATGTTCTTCTGTGTTGCAGTAATTTGAAGAAGTAAACACCAGGTTTAATGGACTCTGGTGTCCGTGCACTAGACCCAAGAAGTCAGTCGCCCTGAAACCTAGCAAGAAACAGATGGGGTAACTACACAAATGCACACTGCCTTCCACTCCAGAGGGTCTCAGATTATACAGAAACTACAGCAAAGATTTAAGGAGAGGTTGGGGGATCTGATGACTAGGTACCAACAAGGAATTTTCTGACGCTAAAGCAGGTTTCTGGAATTCTAACTGGGAACAACACAGCATCAGAAGTCGTCACAACATCATTTATTCACACAGAAGGTGGACAAAGAAGGACAGAGGATGCAAACAAGAATTCAAAAGCAATCCTAAACCTAGTAATTACCCACACCAAATTTTAAACCAGCATGTAAGGCCAGGAACTATTTCTTTTTGCAAAATGGGACTGTACAGCCTGTGCAGGTTTATGATTGCTAAGATAGCACAACTGGGCAATGTCCCATCTAGGTCAGGGTACAGAATCTGATGAGGAAGAGTATCACCTCTCAATCACTAGCATTACTAATTCACAGAGCATTTGGGAAAGGGAGGACTTCACAGAAAATCAAGCCCTGACCAAACTCAACCCTGTTTTGTTTCAAGATCGCTATCTGAGATGGCGCAGCTACAGGCATATGGGAAACAGCAAGCATTTCAGAATATCCACTCCCATGCTGAAAAAGAGACGTGAATATTTGGGGTTTTTTAAATACAATTCAGTTTGAACCCCCAGACTGCTAGTATGGAATCATTGCTTCCAAAGGAAAAGCTGCTTGCAATGATGAGGCTGGGGAATGTCTCTTCTATTCCTATTAATTACAGAGCTAATTCCCCATCCACAAGAGGGTAACTTGCAATACAGAAAAATTATGAAACCATCTGTGGTCTGAGTCATTCAAAACTCAAAGACATTTGTTTATTGCATTTCCAAAAGAGAGCAAAAGTTGAGAACACATTACTCTTCAGAGGTTATTTCTGAAACTATACATTCTAAAAAGTAAAGGTGAAATACTTCTATCTGAAACAGTCATATACAGGCAAATTTATTACACGCTTCTTAGGGAAGGAATGTTCTGCCTATGGCTGCTAGCCCATATGAAAGTACAGAGAAAAAGCCTTTGGGGCTCTACAGCTGAAGGACAAATTTGCATATTGAGAGATAGGTGAGGCTCATTGCAAGCTTTTTGGCAAAACCTTCTTTAATTTAAAAAAAACCCAAACCACAAACAACCCATAAAAAAACCCATAAACAAACCAAAATTAAAAACAACAACAACAACAACAAAACAACCTTCAGAGATGGTGATTACACTCAGGTTGTCTTTGGAAGTGGTTCCTAGAATAAAATTTCTGGTGAAAAGAAAAGGGGCAAACCAAATCCAGAGCAGTGAGGCTGAGGCTGAGGATTCACCTACTTATGACTTATTCACCTTAAGAATTTTATCACTAGGCAAATTCCCTGACAACATATCATGGTTTATTGTGAAGGAAAGAAGGGTGGGGAGGAATAACAGGCGAAGACGCAAAGAGACAGTTTCTCAATCTCTTTGTCTAAAAGTGTGTCACTCCATATAAATAATGCAATATTCATCAGCACACAGGCTCAAACCTGAGTCATCTGCATTCCTCATTCAGCCCTGACTGATGTTATAGGGTCTGAAAATATTCCTTAAACCAGCTAAGGTGGAGAAAATCCTGTCACAGAAAAGTCCCCAACGAAAAAACCTAGCCTGTCCTACATGCTAGAAACATAGCTCTAATGACCTCTGAACCCTACTGCTTGGGAAAAAGGAAAAATCTGAACACACTTGTCTTTCCTCAGGAGCATGATCCATAGCTGTCTATGTTAGGATGGCTAGGTTTCCTTTGCACCTTCTGAAAACTTATCCTTTGTATTTTCCAGTTCTGGACAATAATATCTCCAAAATCTTGAAGGCAACTGTACAAAAAGATGCTGGTTACACCTTCTTAAATTTAGTCTCTTTGTTGTCATATGAAGATAACATTATGCTCTATCAGTATTGCTCTTCCATACTCTTATTTTAGTAGCTTTAAAAGGCTGTGTTCAAAGTTTTCAGCAATATGGACACAATCGGACACAGCGTGGTAATGACACAGCGTGGTAATGCTGGTGTATAAATAAATCAAGTCTGCCAAGCAGCCACCTCAAACCAATGGCCAATAGCAAACAATCTTATTAATGTCAAACAGTTGTGGCCAGCAGGTAGTAAGGGAAAGAATAGTAAAGCAAAGAAACCTCCAAAAAATCCTCAACCAGAAGAACTGGCTAGTAAGGACTGTATCTCTGCAGACCAAATTGTTACGGCTGGTGTCAATATAGTTAGTTTACTTGTAGATCTAGATATTTTCCACTTTCTACTCACCCTCATAATTTTCTTAGGCCTAGAAGATTAACTTATTCAAAGACCACATCTGTCTTCAGTACACATCGTGCCACAACATTGCAGGTATTTCAAGACATGCATGTGAAGGCTCATTTTTTAGATTTTCTTTAGTTACATAAATGACTTATGGGGCTTGCAGGGAGCAAATAACAAAGCAGCATTGCACTGAAACTGCCACACTAGGTTTCCTATAACAGCCTACTGCATCAGTAGCTCTGAAGAAATGCCCACTAGAATAGTAAGAAACATAATAGGCCTAAAATACTTGGGTTATGTTTTGCTGTTGTTGTAAGCTTTTATTGATAGTGTGCAAAGCTATGAGCATTTTCAGTTTCAAAACTTATGAATCCAGGTCTGCCTCTATCTGTTCAGTCACCCTCAAAGGATCCATGCACATGTCCATTCTCTCTTTGAAATTATGTA
>NW_008687072.1:385-11493 GCF_000695815.1 Acanthisitta chloris | reverse complement strand
AGCTGATGTGTTCACCTACAACAGTATTGTTCAGATTCTTCTCCTCTCTTGGTTCTGTTCAGCTCATCTATCTGTCTGGAACCTAATTAACAATCACGGCAGAGAAGCAAACTTTACACCCCATCTCTCAGAAAAGCAAGATTCATTCTTTAAAAATATACCAGTAGAAAGTTACTGAAAAATAAAACTTACAGGAGGTTATCCCTGGATTTAGCCACAAAAGCTACATATCACTTTCACCACAAGCTACACCATCTTAATACTGCATTGGGCTATCAAAGTATTCAGTATATTCCTAGGAATGTATTGTAAAGAATTCCAACAAGTGCTCTTAATATTCTTTTGTTTGGCAAGTGACATTACCCTCTCTCCATGGTTAAGACAACAAATTACCAGACACCCTAAAGAATGCAACAGTCTAGCCAAACCTATGAAAAAATCCACTTTTAACACTACCAGCTTTGCGAGCTGCAGTCAGCTTCCAACATACTCTTCCTTAGCAATATTCTTGTGAAGGTTGTGGCAATCCAAAGCTAACAGCATGTATCCCTTGCCAGCACTCTGGCTCCTTGACATACAGGCATTAAAACTAAACATGATAGAAGTAAAAATCCTCCTGGCACTACCAGTCCCACATGTTCCTGACACGGGACCAAAAACAAACCTCAGAGTGTATATCCCCTGGAGTTCTGATAGAAGTGACTGTCTGTCTGTAATAATAAAAATCATGTGAAGTTTAGTTAGAAAGAACAGGACAGCAGTCTTTTTGCCAGACAAGTTGAATAGTGTGCAACTCCTTCTCATTGTCCTGCACAGCCCTAGAAGTCCTGTATTCTGCTGTCCCACAAACCTCAACAGTTTCTCCTTGACAGTTTTAACTCCAAGACAGTATCACACAGGGAAGCTGAACAAGGCTAGAAGTTCATGTAACCTCAAAGAGATGACAGTCAATTACACCTGTGTCTCTGCTTAAATGAAGGGTTTCAAGGGAAGCAAGGCACAGCTTCCATCTTCTGTCCACGCTTGGCAGCAGATAAAGGAATAGTACTGGCAGCAGTGACTCCAAATCATGAGAAAGTGTTATGCTCATATTTTAAGCAGAAAGATTCATGATTAAATCAGCAACAGATTTCTTTCTAACTCCCTCCACCTTCCGAGAAACTGGAGTTTGTCAAACATTAGGTCTTGACCCACAAGTCTGCCACAAGAAAACCTATAGAGCTCATCTGCTGCCCTCCCCATGGTGTTATTGCTGGCAGCAAGATTACTCCTTACTGGAGTTAAGACTGAGTGTTAAAGAGATTGGACTCACTAGAGGATGCAAAATATGCACTTCTCCCTAGTAAAATATGCACTTCTACTTTCCTACTCCAAATGATAAATGGTACATTAAAAACAGAATTTAAAACTTGTTGAAGGTGAATTTCCAGACCCTGCCTTCAGCTTCCCAAATTTGGTAGCTACAACGGATTCTTCACAATGACGATGGGTAAGGTAATGCATTTGGCTGTTCTTGCCCTCACAAATAGAGATATTCTAAAAAATAAATGCTCTACAGCTCAATGCACCAAGTTTCAAAAATTTGTAGTTATCTGTGAAGAAATTCTTCAGGCTTGTTTTAAGTATAAATTTGCTGGTTTGGGTTTTTAAGCCATTATTCTACATAATTTATGGCATGTATTTAATAGAAAAATAGAAGCCTACTCTTAACACACCACGCAGTTTGGAAAGAAATAACATCGAAGTCTCCAACTAAAAGTGGTATCAAGCCTGCATCACCCCTTGCCCAAAAAAAAATAATTTAAAAATCACATTTAAAAATAATTTGAAAAAGAACTTGCAATGTTATTTGTCTTGTTCTAGTGTCTTACCTCTAAAATATATCTACAGTCTTCAAGTGTATGCATTTGGGGTTTATACTACAGGAATATTGCTTTTTGTATAACAACTGTGATAGTTCATGCACTTTTGGGTATTCACAGGCAACACACTTGACCTATTTCACAAGTAGAGAGCACTTTGACTATATGCATAGTACATAACTCTAAAGCCACAAAACAGGCTATTTTCCGTAATGTTTGTGTATATCCAGAAAATATTCATGTATGTGTTACAGCCCAGCACCACACAATTATTTCCTGATCAGAGTATGGTTCATTTTGCATTTAGAAAAAGAGCAAACTGAGCTAGTTGTAGCTATTTCAGATAGACACATCTTCTGAGAACTAAAATGCTACAATACAGCATGATAGTGGTGGCAGGAGTCACTCCTTGCTCATTAAGAAGTGTTAGTATTTCCGTCACGTGTTTGTCTTACCCTGATAAAACTCATAAAACAACTAAGATTTACAAGATTTACTAGCACAGCCCAATTGATTAGGATAACTCCATGAAAATTCAAAGAACCTTTTGTCTAAACAGACTGGAATGGCAAAGTCTGGGTTTGATTTTCTCTTGAATTTTTATTTTAAGAGAATCCTTGAAAGGACCATATTCACTCACATTTCTCTCAAAGAAATTCCAAATGTCACTAGCATGACCTGTTAACATGTGCAAAATGGCTCTGAGCTGATACAAAAAATATTTTTAAATTAACATATTTGGATTTTATAAAGCACAAATGAAAAGTTAAAAAGCTGGTAGCTCACATCACAGACTTCATATGTACATCATTTTCATTTTTCCCAAGATTAAAGAATTACAGCATTTGAAGACTTTTATAAAAAATGGACTTGTCTCCTTACTCCTGTACTCATCCTCACTCAGAAAATTCTAAAAACCATGAACTAAAAGAAAAATCCCTTAGATTAAATTAATGCTGATGAAAGTAAAATTGAGATGTTGCCAGTTTAAAAGAATGAAAATAATCACAGCTTGTCCTGATTATATATACTTACCAGTGAAAAATAGGTTGCTGACCAATTATGCGCTCTTTAGCTATTAACAGTAGTATCTTTGTTCTCAAACAATGTTAGATGCACATGTTCTGGAACTTATATTTACCTGGTGGATTCTTGGCAGGATCATTGTGGCTTGGACTTCCTGGTTGTCCAGAATCTATAAAGAAATGAAAGAAATGTTTTAATAATTTGTTTTGCAAGTATCTCACAACCTTTTCATACCCTCCTTCGCTATTAAACTAATACTTTACTATAGTCTTTAAAGGTCATTTCCCTGACTTTCTATGTGAAGCATTATTGAATAAACACACTATATGTAACCTATTTTATGCAGAAGCAGAAACATTGTGCAAGTTGCAATGATCCTAATAAGAGGAACTCATAGATCACTTAATAAGGACAAGAGAGTCGTTCAGGTAAATACTCTAGTTGTAAACACATTTACAAGGGTACCTTTTCATTCCCTTTCCCTCCATCCCCCAAACATAATATTGCATAACCAGAAAGGCAGAGGTAGCTTCTCAGGCAATGACCAGAAAGATGCACTGGATGAGGCAACTAATGGCATTTGCAGTGATGAGTCCTGTTTCTTTAGCCTTGCCTTAAAGCAGAAAGGCCTACGTTGCTTCAACAGACTCATGACTGCACTGAGGATACAACAGTCTGTTTAAACACAATATAGGCTTTGTGTTCCCAGCCTGTGAGAACTGCTGTTGTGAAATGAAGATTATGTAACATAAAAACTAACAAAACTCAACCCTGTAGACTTCAAAGAGTATTATTTTCATGATACGTGCACCTAATGAATCAAGAGAATGCAATTTCATGTCAATATACTAAATAATAAATTATATGCTTATTCATTAAAACTGTCACTTTTAGAACCCTCTACTTTTTGCTGTATTCCCACATCAATAATACAACAAAACCCTGCCCCACTGCAAGAAATTATTAACAAAGTAAGGCATGACAGACACAAATGCAGAGAGTAAGAAACTAAATGAAGCACCACCATTTGTTCTGTATATAGGTATATAAAATGGAGCAGTTTTATAGTCTTAATAAAAAAATCAATCTTTTAAAATGTAGCAGTGCTCTTAGTAGCATAGGGCCACCGAAAGACTACATGATAGCACCACAGTAATTGCTACTACCAAATGGGCTCCAGAGGGAAGTCAGAATTGTTGAACGCATTGCTGCTTACAGAATTCAAAGCAAAGAATAAAAAAGATAGAAAAGAAGAAAACTACATATCAATAAATACTGTCTTTCAATTCCTATCACTTCTTCTTAAAGCCAGTGTAGACCTCAACCTAGAAAGAGACTCTTTCTACCTGCTACACGAAATTAATTGAACTATGTTAGTATCTGTTATGTAGCTTAATAAACATGGCTTGGCTCACATATCTCTCAAGTACTTTAAGTTAATGCAAGCTTGAATCTACAGAAGATATTATCTGAGACTGAAATCCATTTCACAGCTCAGGTTCTACTAAGTTGATCTGAATGGTGTTTGTCACAGAATGCAAGCATCCAGGGACCTACCAGATTACTGGAAGGCCAAGGCACATGTGAAACCCAGTTTTGATGGTATTAATGACACAACAAAATTTTTCAATCACTCTTGTACACAATAAAACACATATTGAATAGTGAATTTCACAGGAAATTTCATTCATATTCTTCAGCCTTGAGCAGGAAGCACAATAAGAAAGCCTATGGGCAAGATTTTATGCTTCTTATGGTTTGGGTGTTTGGGTACTCTCAGGTACTGCACAGTAGAGTACATAGCCATTCAGTATGGCTGATTCTTCTCATGACAACATACAGCACCTCCCTTTAAATAATCAAGTCAAGTTAATTTGAAAGCTCAATCAGCTACAAGAAATGCCAAAACTATCATGATTCTCCACATATGGACCTTTGTATGGACAACTGTCCTTTTTCCTGCGTTGCAATGGGAAGGTTCACCCTGCAGGGGGTGAACTTCAATGTTCTTCTAATAGGCATCCTCTGCTCCTGAAGACCATACATACTACTATTTAAATTCAGATTATCAGAGAGGACTAATTTTGCACCACAATGGTCTGAGTGTAAAACTACTGCAGATGCATAGCTAAATGAAGTGTCAATTTGGTAGCAGATGCATTCAATAAACTTGAACAGCATAGCTTGGGGAACACAGAGGTTTGAAACTGGATTAATGAGGCCTACCAGAAAATAACCTTTGAAGTTTTCTCCTGTTACAACTCACTAACAAAAAGATGCAAAAAGTGAAGAATATTTTTTTTAGCTCTTGCACAGCAATTTGCCTTTACTCCTACTCTCTGGATCCAAAGACTGATGGTAGTTTAAACAATTGTTTTTCATAATGTAATAAGAAACTTAGTAAAGAATTTTCCAGTTATAGGGATAAGAGGTTGGCTAGTTATTATACTTTTTCCAGTCAGACTTAGCTTTATTTTATGTTAACTACTCTTTAATCATGATTTTTACAGATTGATTCTCAATCTATGTTTTGAACAGCAAATGTTACTACACAAAGACCAGTGGGGTCTCAAATATTTTGAAAAAGCAAATAATTATTGAAGATGAATATGAGAAGCAACTTATCTAATCCTTCACTTAGTGCACTTGAAAAAGCAAAGAATTTTATTCTGCGTGAGAGCATCAACCTATGTAACTCTGCACTTAAAACACAGAGAAGCATCTGATTCTCAGGATGAAAAACACAAACCTGAGATGGTCTGTGATGATCCAATTCTCTTACCAGTGTCAGTAATAATAAAGCACTCCTCTGTTTTGATTGGTTGCGAAGAGCTTTGCAAAGTACAAGAGAACCATGATCGTTACAGGATTAAATTATATGAATAACTTCATTTATAAGCAGAGCACTGAATGAACAGAGACACTGGAGCAATGCTCTTCTAAAAGAGGGAGTAAGAGGCATTTTTGAAAAGCCACAGAAACTAAGGAAGCAAAAGACATGTTTGAGACACTTTAAATCTTTTTCTGTCCTTGTCTGCACAAGACCATTAACTAACAATATGAGCCCTTTCTTCCAGAGTGATGGAGAAAGACATAAACCAGACTCATTGTCTGTCTAGCTGGCTTTGCATTCAGTTGTCCCAGCAAATAACTCTGTGCACATATAAAAACCAAAAAACCACAAACTTCCTAAGCTAGAAGTTGTAAGAAGAGATATAAAACCAGTAGCGAATAATTCCCATGATCTTTATATAACAAGACTAAAATTTTCAACATTTTCATTTAGGTATCTCCCAAATGTAAGTTCCCTTAGCTTTGTTCCTGTTGTTGCTACAGAGCAAAAGCTCACCTACACATGTAATTTCCACAAATGGTTTTCATATGCACCTCACAACTACAGTAAGAGCATTCTCTGCTCTGGTCTTCTTGGTGCTGACTGCTCAAACAGCAAATGATGCCTTGAAAGATAGTGCTTCATGTTTATCTGGTCATGTAACTCTAATATACTCTACGAATAATTTATCATGAGTTAGCATAGTTTTCACTGAGAGATTTGAACTCCATCTCAAATTACTCTTGCTTTCAGGAGACTCTATGAAACGATGAATCAAGAAGCTGATATATTTTAGACTTAACTGCTTTCCTATGTTTACATTTCTAGGGGTCAGACCCAATGAGCATCTGTAAGTTCAGGCAACGATCAGAGCAGACAGAGTTAAGAAAAACTGACTGCTGAGACCTGCTGCTAGTGAGAAATAAAACATCCATTCCTCTTGTGGTACACTAGGAAAGGTGCTTCCATGACACAGCACTCTTGGTTTCATAAGGCAGAGGGGGGGAAAAAAAGTTGATGGTTTGCCATCCTGTGAGGGAGATGTTCTCTCCCTTTGCACCACCTTGTCTTTGACAAGCAGGAAGGACACTCACTCCGGAAAAGCCAAGAAGGTCACATTCCTGTTCACCAGCTTTCTCAAGGATTTTTAGTATTGCTCATCTCAGTAGCCTAAGCTTTCACTATTCAGCTGATAAGAGACAATACTATCTTTAAAAAGTAAGCTGTGCTATACCTTCCTTATGCCCCATACTGTACAAGAAAATTTGTTTTTAAGGCTCTCTGTAATAGCATAACATTGAAGGCCTTGAAAACAAATAGTGGCAGAATCTGTAAAAAGAAAAAATACTTTCTTGATCCGCATCTTAAAGAAATAAGCAGATTGTCCACAGGTGTCACACTAATCAAACTTCCACAGTTGTTTCAATGAACACATTTCTCTTTTCTATTTGCCACAGGCTAGGAGACAGCCTTTGTACTCAGCTGATCTCTGCTGACAGACATTAATTTAATCATTCACCAGCAGGTAAATACATTCTTGCTCTTTGATGGTCCATAATTTGAGTATCAGGGATAAAGGACCAGAGAGGTATGGCACCATGAAAGTATCAGTCTGATGCTGTTCTATCCTTCATGTACATATACATAACTTGACTTGTCAGCTGACAGAGTCACTACCATAAACAAGAATTACTTTGCCATCTGACATCAAAAACTTAAGGCAAACGGCTGTACCCCTGGAAATCACAGGATCACAGGTTACCATAGCCTGCTGGGGACAAGGAGATGTTTCCAGTCCCAGCCCCTGCCCAGGGAAGGCTCAGCCATGGGATTAAACTCAGCTGCTCAAGGCTTTACAAGTCAAGGCAAGTAAGCCCTCAAGGATGGAGATAGTACAACCTCTCTGGGGAGAAGACTTTCCAAATCAACACTTTGTCTTTCAAAGATTCTCTGAACATTGTCTTGGTAGGAAAGCATTAATGAAAACAAAGAAGTTAGATATGTCCATCTCCTCCAAAGCAAGTAACATGAACACAAAAATCCATAAAACAAATAAATATATAATTTCATCTCTGTACTTTAAATCCTTACCTTTAATTATTAGTGTCCTAATTTTTACTACATACCTTCTATATCATTTTACCTTGACAAAACAACTGATTATTTTAACAAACTTTCCAAACACTTTTATCAATTTCATTTTGCAAAAGCAATGTCTTTCATTGTATTTCTCTATCTGACAATCCTGAATTATTGTACCAGTGATATCACCATTAGTTCATGGTATAAACAAGCTCAAAGTGTTTTACTGCATTAAGTATTCACTGAATGATGCTATAAACATGAAAATGGAATGGGTGCAAGTGTCACCCATGTTTTCATAAGTATGTTAACTTGAGGGTGGATTTATTTTTCACATTTTCATGAACCACTACATTTGATGCAAATAATTCCCCAGAAAAGTTTGGCTGACTGATTTTGTATGGTGAAATGCTCACCCTCACCACTTTCTTAGGTAGAGGACAAGTCTTCTGAGGATTGGCTGAGGGGAGAGTTGTTTAGCCCAGAGAAAAGGAGGCTGAGGGAGGACGTTAATTGCTCTCTCTAACTATGTGACAGAGGGTGCATCCTGGCCTGGATCAAGAACAGCATGGTCAGCAGGACCAGGGAGCTGATTCTGCCCCTGGACTCGATGCTGGTGAGGCCACACCTTGAGTACTGTGTGCAGTTCTGGGCCTCTCAGTTCAGGAGGGATATTGAGGTGCTGGAGCAGGTCCAGAGAAGAGCAACAAGGCTGGTGAAGGGACTCAAGCACAAGTGCTATGAGGAGAGGCTAAGGGAGTTGGGATTGGTTAGGCTGGAGAAGAGGAGGCTCAGGGGAGACCTAATCACCCTCTACAACTCCCTGAAAGGAGGCTGTAGTCAGGTTGTAGTTGGTCTCTTCTCCCAGGCAACCAGTGATCAGACAAGAGGAAATGGCCTCAAGTTGCACCAGGGCAGGTTTGGATTGGTTGTTAGGAAAAATTTCTTCACTGAAAGAATTATTAAGCATTGGAAGAGGCGTGGTGGATTCACCGTCCCTGGAGGTTTTCAAGATGAGGCTGGATGTGGCAGTTAGTGCCATGGTCTAGTAATGATGGTAGGGTTGGACTTGATGATCTTTGAGGTCTCTTCCAACCAGGTTGATTTTGTGATTCTGTGATTCTATGATTCTATGGTCATAGCTAGGTGGAGGTAGGTCTCTTCTCCAAAGGACCAAGAGATAGAACAAGAGGAAATGGTGTCAAATTACATGAAAAGAGGTTTAGGTTTGATATTAGGAAAAAATTCTTCACCTAGAGTGGCCAAGCATTGGAATGGGTTACCCAGGGAAGTTGTCGGATCACCATCCCTGGAGGTACTTCATAGAGCTGTAGATGTGGCATTTGGGAAAATAGTTTAGTTGTGGACTTGGCAATGTTAGGTTTATGGTTGGACTTAATGATTTTAAAGGTGTTTTTCAACTTCAATTATTCCATGATCCCGTGTCCCTGAAGATATGTGGTACGAAACACAGTTCACACAAGGAGGAAGCAGCACCTTAAGAAACAAGTAGGGCTCTACTGTGAGAAAGACATGTTTGCTGGAATAAGCCTCACATTATTTCCCAGCAACATATACTCTGTTAGCAATATGTGTTCAAGACATGCAGACTGAAAATCTCCACAACACCTAAGCAATGACTTCTCTTAAAAATGTCATTCTGCTACCCTTATTCTGCAGGGAGTTCCGATGTGTTCACCAAGACTGCTCCCTAGTACAGTGCTATTGCACTCGATAAGTACATGAGGTGCTAATTCAACAAGTTTTTAATGTGCCTGGTATTCATACAGCCAGTGGTAAATGAGCTGCATAGAGAAGTGGAGTCAGACATTCACATCCAAGCCATGGGGCAGTAACATCGGCTCTGAAACAACATTGCACTTGCATACTCTGTTGGCCATTCAAGGTAGGATTGCTTGCTGTTCAGCATGAAGAGATACCGTGGCATCCTCCAGCTGTGAAGACATCATTAGCTTTGATCAATTTGAAAATCTGGTTTCTCAACTATTGGTAAACGTACCAAAGAAATCTGTGTGCAAAGGCTCTTAAGCTGACACAGAAATAACAGTCCTTGTTGCTATTGATAGGAAGTGTATTCACCTCTTGGGAAAGCCCCAGTTCCTCAGTATAGATTTCATTTTGGCAAGCAATCCCCATGACTTTTTTCTCTCTTCATTAGTTTGAACCCAGGAGGCATGGGAGGGATGTCTCAGGAGACCAATGCAGCAGCAGGAACTACCCTGAGGGCTGGATGTGCTGAACCTATGTGGGCAGACTTAATCAGCACCCACATGCTGCGCCAGGAACCATAACAGTGACCTATGCTCTTTACATCAAAACGGTGCTGCTGTCTAACCTTCACCTACCTGAAAAAAGGCAGCAAGGAACAGAGCTGACTGCTGGCCCCAGAAAGCTAAGGTGTCTGCCAGTGTTGGTGTCTAGGCTTTAGCCCAAGCAGGCATGTAATCTCACAAAGACTTCAGGGCTCAGGCATGGAGGTGCTTCCACTGGGAGTTGGCCAGTCCAGTCAGCAGAAGCTGGGCTCTGTTTTCATTTTGGTTTGAAACTGTTTGCTTTGGACTAGGGGCACTGCAAGAGCTACTAAGCCATCAGCTGACCCATTTCACCACATGGCCCCGCACCCTTCCACCACGGAAAACTTGCCTATGGCTGGCATGACTTGCTGAAACTCCATGCCCCTGACACTGGGAAAGCATTTTCATGCTCAGGCTGGTCAGGGCAATCCTAGCACCACGTGGACTCATAGTGAGGTAGTGCATGATGGTTCAGGGCATCAGAGCCACAGAGGTCATGGTGGGCTCCCTGCTTGACCTCTCCTTTTGTCTGCAGCTTAGATCTGCTGCTGCCAAGTCACCCAACCAGCCATTGTCAGGACTGTTAACTTTCCTTCAGAGTGTTTTAATTAGGTAAATAAAAAATGGTAATTAAATCAACATTACGTAATGTGTTTCTGATTTGTAATCTCATTTAAATTAATTAACTGACTCAGTCCTTGTTTAGTTTTTAAACTGCTCTAGTTAAGAAGTGGAGCTCTGGGAGAAAATCCAGTTTTTATATAGTTGAAAGAAATTCAAGGACCTAGAAGCACTTATCAGAACCAAAATAGCAATAAGCATAGTAGGCTATTCAGCTTTATATCCCATGCACAGATTTATTCTTTAATTGAAATTCCTTTATTTGTTTGTGTAAAATAAGTCACAACACCTATTTATTTGAAATATTTCTTATACAATTTATAAAAACCATATGTTGCTCATTTTAAAAACCAAACAACTTGCCCCAGC
>NW_008687072.1:0-330 GCF_000695815.1 Acanthisitta chloris | reverse complement strand
ACACACACACACACACATATTTTTAAGCTAGGAAAAGGGTTACATTTTTTCATAGCCTGAAACAAATGTTTCCCATACCTCATAATATTAGTTGAGCTCTTTTTGACATGTACATTAAGAAGAGATTTACATAGGTATCACGCCACATGTGGATGAATGTGAAAGAATGAAGTTTCTTTCCAAAACTTGTTGGATTCAGTAGGAAAAGATGAGATACGAATGCTTAATTTTATCCATATGGAATATACTGTGGATACTAGCTGTACAGAAATACTGTGAAGTTGTTTTCAGAAACCAATAAACCTTTTACATTAAGGTATATTTCATATA
>NW_008687071.1:4469-5001 GCF_000695815.1 Acanthisitta chloris | reverse complement strand
TCACCGCGGGGAGAGCCCAGGGACACCAGGACAGATGTGTTCACCACTGGGACATTCCTCATCGCCACTGGGACAGATCCCACCGTGGGAACAGGTCTGTGGTCACTGTGGGGACAGAGCCCAGTGACACAGGGACAGATGTCACCGTGGGCACAAGTCCCACCACAGGGACAGGTCCATGGTCACCGTGGGGACGTTCCCCAGTGTCACTGGAATAGGTCCCACCGTGGGGACAGACCCCAGAGCTACCAGGATGGGTCCGACTACTGGACAAGTCACCAGTGCCACTGGGACCAGTCACACCATGATAACAGGTCCATTGTCACAGTGGGGACATTCCCCAGTGTCACTGGGACTGGTCCCATCACGCAGAGGAGTGTTTGAGCCCCCCAGCATCACAGACAGGTCCCCACTATCACAGACCTCCCTCCTGTTTGATCCGACCCCCACAGGGACAGCCCCATCACCCCGACCCCCCGTGGCACCCCAGCCTGGGGCTGAGGGTCCTGGCTGGGCACTGTGGGGCTCTGGG
>NW_008687071.1:4089-4424 GCF_000695815.1 Acanthisitta chloris | reverse complement strand
CTCCCAGCAGTGCAGCCACGGCTTGTGGCAGTCAGCAAGACAAAGCCAGCGGAGATGGTGATGGATGCCTACAGCCATGGGCAGCGCAGCTTCGGGGAGAACTACGTGAGTGGGGCTGGGAGAGGGTCCACGGGGCTGGGAGAGGGTCCACAGGGCTGAGAGAGGATCCCTAGGGCTGGGAAAGGGCTCATGGGGCTGGGAGAGAGTCCACAAGGCTGGGAGAGTGTCCCCGGGGCTGGGAGAGGGTCTGCAGGGCTAGGAAAGGGGCTGTGGGGCTGGGAGAGGATCCTCGGGGCTGGGAGAGGGTCCACAGGGCTGAGAAGGGTTGCACGTGG